>NC_060281.1:43717323-44017323 GCF_021613505.1 Equus quagga
GTGAAAGAACAAAAGGGAAGCTCCAAAGTGCCAGAGAGAAAGAGAGAACTTCAAACAGAGTAAGAAGAACATAACTTAAGGACAGAGAGACTCAGAGGAGCAGCAGACACCACTGAGACCCTAGTCCATAGGGCCTTTTTGTGCTACGACACACATGATCTTTGCCGTGCAATACTGTAGCTATAGCTGAGATCCTTGCATATAGCCACCCATATGTGAAAGAGGAGCCAGTGACAGTCCACCCTCCCACCAAGGGACACAGCAGAGAAGTTTTTCACCAGCCTACAGGTCTGGTGCATCCAAATGTCTTATGAGAAACTAAAACGCCAAGACTGCACTATATGTGGATAGAGTTCACATTTCTATTACCCATTGTCTTAGTCATTTTAGGCTGCTATAACAAAAACAGTTGTTTGGGTGGCTCAAACAACAAACATTTATTTCTCCCAGGTCTGGAGGCTGGGAAGTCCAAGAGTAAGTTCAGTGTCTGGTAAGGACCTGCTTTCTGGTTTACAGGTGGCCAACTTCTCTCTGTGTGCCACATGGCAGAGAAAGAGTAAGAAAGCAAGCTCTCATGTCTTTTCCTATAAGGGCACTAATCCCAGTCATGAGGGCTCCACCCTCATGATGTAATCATCTCCCAAAGACCCTACTTCCAAATATCAACACATTGGGGTTAGGACATCAACATGTGAATTTGGAGGGGACCCAAACATTCAATTCCATATGAGGCAGGAATTCCAAGCTGAGAAATTAACATAAAATGAGTGCCAGCCAAATCAATGAAAACCTTGGGACTGTGGCATAAGCAATCACAAGCTCTCTTTCCAGATGCTCACAAACCACACACACTGGACTCCCACAAACAATGCACTCCTTGCTGAACATGAGCTCACAAACAAAAACAGACTATAAATCTAGTGTGTCTCAAATAAAATGATAAAAGAAGGAACTGAAACCATAAAGAGCAAGTAGAACAGTAAGAAAAAAATAGGCTGATTTGAAAAATAATCATACAGAACTTTTAAAAATGAAAGATTATGGTTGGATGCATTAGTCTGAATTCTCCCAGAAGCGAACTCTTAGACAAGAAAGCAAGAGCTAGTAGTTTATTAGAGAAGTACATGGAACGACAGGAAAGTAGGAAAGTGATATGGGGAGGGAAAGGCAGCCAGTTAAGGACATGCTGTTAAGCCAGCTTTCACAGTGGGCTACTCAAGCTCACTTACATGGAAAACCACTAAGATGTGGTGCAAAAGACAAGTCTGAGAATTATCCCACCTGAGGGACAAGAGAGTTGGGTAATTATATAGCACTCTTGAGAGGCATTTTAAGTGGGCTGGTGGAAAGGGTGTTTACTTTCCAACACTTTCAGCCTGCTATTCCAGAAAAAAAATCCAATATTGGCTGTTGGAAGTCAGCCAAAAAACACTGAAAGGTCCCAGAGAGATGGGTGGCCAATGACACTACACTGAATTAAGGAGCAGACTGGAACACAGCTAAAGGTAGACATTGTAAGCTGGAAGAAAGAGATCAAAGGAAATATCCTGGAATGAAACAGGAAGATAAAGATAAAATATATGTAAGAGAAATTAAAAGATTTAGAGGCTAGGATGAGAAGAACAACCATACATTAAATAATTTTCAGGAAGAAAGCATAAGGAGAAAATGGCAGAGGCAATTTATGTATATAAATTATATATTTATAAGTGTATTAATATATTTTCTATGTAATTATATATTTATATAAATAAATGCTTATAAGTTCCTGAGAATTAGTGTTGATTAAAGACATGAACGAACAGATTAAAGAATCAAGTCCTCAAGATAAATAAAAATAAGTCCAGATACAACATAAGAAACTGGGAAAACCAAAAGAAAAGTATTAATACACCCAGAGAGAATGCTAGAAATATACACACATGTACATGAAAAGGAATGACAACAAGAGGAATAGTAAACTTCTCATTGGCAAAAAATATAGCCAAAGGATGATATAATAACATGATCAAAGTGCTCAGTGAAAATAACATAGAATTCTGTACTTAGTTTAACCGTCATTCGAGAGTGAGGCCAACATAAAGACATTTCAGACCTACAAAGACCTTGAGAGGTAGCCACTCACCAACTTTTAATAACAAGGAAATGTTACTTGATGGAAGGAGCAAGATTCAAATAGCAAGAGTTAGCAAAGCAAGTTCTATGGGTTGATAAATGTAAATAAGCAGATTTTAACTAAAATATGAATGTTAAATGTAAAGGCAGAACTTACGCTCTCTGATTTCAAGACTGACTCTAAAGCTATGGTAATCAAGACTGTAGGATTAACGTAAAGACAGACAACCAGATAAATGGAACAAAATGAAAAATCCAGAGAAAGATCCGCACTTAGAGCCACCAAGGCATCAAAACAATTAAATAGGGAAAGAAAAGTCTTTGCCACAAATGGTACCAGAAAAATTGTTTACCTCTGTAAAAAAAAAAGAGAGAGAGAGAAATTAATACAATGGAAAACAAAGACATCACAGAGATGATCAACATAGAAAAATCTCGACTCTATTGACACTGAGAAAAAAGAGAGAAGATAGGATGTTTATATGTATCTATATATGTCTTATGTTTATCACGAGAAAATATGAGGAACAACTTTCTTCCAATGAATTTGAAAATTTAAAATTTAAAATCATTTAAAAACACAAAATGTCAAAATTGCATCAAGAAAAAAGTAAAAATCTAAATTTACCTGTATCATTTTAAAAAAATAAATCACTAAACATAAATCTATCCACAAAACAAGCATCAGAAGGCTGGTCCTGGGGCACAGTGTTAAGTCTGGCACACTCTGCTGCAGTGGTCCGAGTTCTTGGGTTTGGATCCTGGGCCCAGACCTACAACACTTGTCAGCCATGCCACGGTGGCAACCCACATACAGAATAGATGAAGATTGGCACAGATGTTAGCTCAGGGCAAATCTTCCTCAGGGAAAATAAAAAGAGTCATTAGAGTCAAATGATTTTATAGTGAGTTTTTACTAAATTAAAAAAAAAGATAAGCCCTATCTTTCTTAAACTATTCCAGAATTGGAAAAAGTGAGCAAGTTCTCCACTTCATTTTCTGAAACTAGTATTGCCTTAATACCAAAATTGACAATGGACAATGTATGAAAGGAAAACTATAGTTTAATCTCATTTATTAACATAGACCCAAACCCTAATGAAATATTAGAAGACTTAATTTACCACTGTCTTTTAAAAAGTGACACATCATAAACAGTGTGGTGTACCCCAAAGGTACAGGAGTATTAGAAAAATCTATTAAAGTTATTTAACAAAATAATAAGTTAAAGGGGAATAGTTATCAGATCTTCTTAATAATTTCAAGAAAACGATTGCCAATATTCTAGATTCAGTCATGATAAATAATTTCGCACACTGGGAATGGATCGGCCCTTCCTTGATATAATAGAGGGCATCTTAAAAGAACAAAAAGTGTAGCTAACATCATACCTAATGGTGAAAGGTCAGAAGCTTTTTCCCAATTATCAGAAAAAAAGATGAGATGCTGATTTCACAGTTTCTTTTCAACATTGTACTGGAAATCCTACATCAAACAATGAAAAATAAATAAATCAGAGGGCGTGGAATTTGATCTTGGCATCTACTACTGTTAATACAAGAGGATGAATGGCTGTAGGGAAGGCCCTGTCTTTGTTTAGGAAGGTCTGTTGCTAAACTCCGGGTGGGGAGGCAGGGCTGGGGTCAACACAACCCCAGGCAGTGGAAAAGGTAGCTTAACACTTCTGTGTTTGAAATAGAGTATTCTGGCCTGAGAAAACGAGACTGAAGAAAGGGAAAAGGAAGGGCCAGCAATATTGCTTGAGGCCAAACCCCATATCTAGAAGGAGTCAAAGGATCTTTGGAGCAGGCGGTCTTTTTTTTTTTTTTTAATTAAAAGCATAGCTTTTTTTTTTTTTTTAAAGATTGGCACCTGAGCTAACATCTGTTGCCAATCTTTTTCTTTTCTTCTTCTTCTCCCCAAAGCCACACAGTATATAGTTGTATATTCTAGTTGTAGGTCCCTCTGGTTGTGTTTTGTGTGACGCCGCCTCAGCATGGCCTGATGGTGGTGCCATGTCTGTGCCCAAGATCCGAACCTGTGAAACCCAGGGCCGCAGAAGCGGAGGTGTGAACTTAACCACTCGGCCAGGCCACGGGGCGGGCCCAGAGACCAGGTGTTCTTAACATTCCATTCTAAGACATTTGCACTTTCCTGATTAAGTCTCTCTGCCAGTCACAAAATATTCAGCAAAAACTTCTCAGGGGGCTGGCCCCGTGGCCGAGTGATTAAGTTTGCGCGCTCCGCTTCTGCGGCCCAGGGTTTTGCCGGTTCGGATCCTGGGCACGGACATGGCACCACTCATCAGGCCAAGGTGAGGCAGTGTCCCACATGTCATAACTAAAAGGACCCACAACTAAAATATACAACTATATACTGGGGGGATTTGGGGAGAAAAAAAAAAAAAGGAAGACTGGCAACAGTTGTTAGCTCAGGTGCCAATCTTTGAAAAAAAAAAAAAAAACTTTTACACACGGTAATGCCTGGGAGTGATTTTTTTTTTTTAATAGAACTTAAAAAAAAAGAAAAAGAAATGTGTTCTCTATCTGGCGCACCATAAAGCGGACCAGGGAAAACATAAGAACGGACAGTTTCAAATCTAAAGTAAGTCAGCAGAAAGAGGAGCCCAGGACCAGACCATGATAACCTAAGTCCTCCAAGAAGTCAAAAATTTGATGCATTATTTAGTAAGGGACATGGAATAGGGGTTCCAGCAATTTTATGAAGATATTAAGGGTCTAGAAAACCATGTTGCTGTAGCAGCAGAAGATTCTAGAAAAAAATTTGTCAAGTGAATATCAAAAACGTTTGCAATCTGATTCCTACTGGTTGTGAGGTTGATTACTTATATACTCCAATCCTAGGCTACATGCCTGCCACGAAAAGGAAAAGTTTTGAAGTGTGTAAAAGGTTTCACTGGAAACACTGGAATTCATTTATAAAGAAAGTTCTTACTTTCTCTTATGCTTTGGAAGTATTTCATCTGAGTGGAAAACTGTCTAGAGAACATGAAATATGAAAAAAGAAAACAATTTCTTCTGGGACTTCTAATTTCTCAATGACTAAATATTACACTAGAATACCTGTGCAGTCAAGCTAATGTCAAAGTATAAATTGGTTATCTTAAAAAGTGAACCCCACAGGAATTGTTTAGTTTGAATGTAGAATAAGTGAAGGATATTAATATGAATTACAAAAAGTTCTCATTATGGTCAGACGGGACTATTATTATTTTCTTGCTAATTTTAAGCATTCAAATCTCATAATTCTATAAAATTAGATTACAGCAGTAGAAGCATCAACTCTAGTCAAATAAAGTTTGGTAATATAAATATTCTGGAGTTACAGCAAGTATTTAAATGAAGTGCTTTTCAGATTATTGCCAAAGTATGGGAGATATTCTAGTCCATAAGATGTGTTCCTCTTATTAGTGAAATCTGATCACTTACTAATATAACTACCATGTCCTTTTCTATTTATACTTTGCTTAACTTCTCTGCCAAGGTTGGATTGTATTTTGTTTTGTTGTTGTTGTTCTTTGCAACAAAGAATATTGATACATCAATAAGCCCATTGTTTTTTCTCATAGTTTTTGTAATATGTAACAGAATGTTTAGTCTATTAGCCAAGACTTCTTGGCATGTTGTTGCAGCTCTATTCCAGAACATTCCTAACACAGCTGGAAAAGAATTTCTTCCACTAAAGGCAGCTACTAGAAGTTATCCCATTCCTCCTTCACAGGTAAAACACTGATTTAGTCACAGTTTCTGTACTAAAGCTCTTCCCAATAAAAATGGACATTCCATGCAGCATTGACTCACATGTAATATAATGCCTATTGCTGATCTGTGAATAACTTTTTATATAAATGTCTTACATGCATTACTGTTGTTTGTTAGATGAGCAAGCAGTCAGCACTTTTTCCTAGTGTAAATATCTCAGAAATCTATTTTCCCTCTCATCTCTTCTGCGTTAAGTCAACTGAGTAGCACAGTAAGGACTTCCTAGACCCCAATCACGAATAAAGAATGATGAAATTGATGTTGTAATGTGCTCCTGACTCCAAGTCAGTGTTCACAACGAGTGAAAAATTCAAATCTCAGTTCAAATTCCAGTAAACCCATCATTGCCACCAAAACCATGATATTTCCTCCTTTTCTACACTTTATCATGGAGTATATCATCTCACAGCTCCAACCCTCTTGACACCCTAATTCACCTTCAGTTCACTGGTTCCTCCCCCCCCACCATACAAGATAGCCCTGGAATGATATCTCTTCCTGACCAGCTGGTACAAAGAAAATACTGAAAAGCTGTTGGACCTGCCCAAGAGTGTGTGGGGAGTTAAACTCATATGGGAAAACAAAACAAAACAAAGGAATGTACCTGGAGGAACACAGGTTTCCACTGAGTTTAGGCAAGGACTTTGTTTCTGGGTATTTCCAATCCCATTCCCCAGCACTTCTGCTTGGATGCCCTTAGGTTGACGCTGCAGTTTCAACTCCTTATCTAAGACTAGTAATCGTGGTGTCATACAATCCACTTCGTGTCTGCCTTCCTCCTTGGGGGAGCGGGCAAACAACGGCATCTCTCCCGGAACTGGGACAGACAGCCCTTTCAAAATAGATGAATCATGCCTTCTTCATATCCTGAGCAAATCTAGGTCCACTTCCAACAGCCTGCCTACCAACTGCAACCGGAAAATACATGCAGAACCAGCTCTATCATGAAGCCTCTTGTTAACTGTTTCAACCTCAGAGGACAAGTTAAATTCCATGCCAATGAAATAGACACAATTTAAAAAAACAAACACTCAAATCTCTAGCTCTGTAGGCTTTATCTAGAACTTTTAGAAGACCTCAGAAATATGCAAAAATAGGAAGAATAGTGGGTTATTTAAGGTTCACTGTCTATTTATTCTTTGGTTTTCTTAAGATTTAACTTCTTTCACCTTTACTTGGATAGAAATAAAATACTGAAAAAGTAATCATATCCTTAATTTTCCAATGGCTATTTCTTTTCTGAGTTTGGGGATTCATACAATAGAAAACTAAAACCTATGTAAAAGGAAAAAGAATCCTGACTACCAGAATAATTCTCGTGATTTTATATTAAATCTATGCCTGATTTTCCTGGCAAAAAACTCTATGAGGTATGTCACAGGATGTGTTATGTAACCCTCATTGTCTGATTGAAGGAACAGGAGGAAGCATATCAATTCTTAACAAGAAAATATTTTCCTGGTACCAAATTCCAAAGGAAAATTTTCACAGATCCATCTTCTAAGAGATTTTGAAGTATATACAGGACAATATCTTCAACAGTCATCAGATGATTTCTTAGTAAACGTTTATAGGCCTCCTATTTTTTTTTAACAACTTGATGAGAGAAAACAGTTTTACAAAATAATACATTTATACTCAGTTCATAAGGGAGGGCTTGAACTAAGGCAATAGGAATGGAGAGGAAAAAATGATAGGAGTTAGTAGTATCTGGAAGTAAGAATTTGAAAAAAGGAGACACTGCAATCACCCTTCCTCTGTTCTACCCTTAAATACTGACCTTTCTCCAGTCTGGACCCTTTCTCTAAGCCAAAGTTACTCAAAGTGTGGTCCCTGGACCAACTGTCAGTCTATGAACTGTTACCACAATGCAATGAAGTCAGTTCTGAAACTGAGAGTAAATTTTTAAAACTTCAGCATTTAGGGGCCGGCCTGGTGGCACAGGGGTTAAGTTCACACATTCTGCTTCTTGGCAACCCAGGGTTTACAGGCTCAGATTCTGGGTGTGGACATGGCACCGCTTGGCAAAAGCCATGCTGTGGTAGGCATCCCACGTATAAAGTAGAGGAAGATGGGCACAGATGTTAGCTCAGGGCCAGTCTTCCTCAGCAAAAAGAGGAGGATTGGCAGTAGTTAGCTCAAGGCTAATCTTCCTCAAAAAAAAATTACTTATTTGTGATTTTTCTTATTGCTTGAGGTAAGCCTGTATTGCTATAAATTTCCCTCTTAGTACTACTTTTGCTGCATCCCATAAGAGTTGGTATATTGTGTTTTCATTTTCATTTGTCTCCAGGTATTTTTTGAACGCTCCCTTGATTTCTTCATTGATCCAATGGTTGTTCAGTAGCATGTTGTTTAGTTGCCGTGTATTTGTGACTTTCTCAGATTTTTTCTTGTAGTTGATCTCTATTTTCAAAGCATTGTGGTTGGAAAAGATGCTTGATATGATTTCAATCTTCTTCAATTTATTAAGGTTTGCCTTGTTTCCCAATATATGGTCTATCTGTGAGAATGTTCCATGTGCTCTTGAGAAGAATGTGTATTCTGCTGTTTTTGGATGGAATGTTCTATATATATCTATTAAGTCCATCTGGTGTAGTGTTTCATTTAAGATCACTGTTTCCTTGTTGACTTTCTATCTGGATGATATGTTCATTGATGTAACTGGGGCTTTAAAAAACATTTTATTCTTAACAATCAATTGAAAATGAATATTCAGCTCAATGTTTCTAGTTCAAGACAAAAATGACTAGAATATCCAAAAGATATTTAACAGCCTCAGGAAAGGTAGGATACTGAGAATTAATTCCTACTCAAAGTGATGTAGGTATCTGTTCAACAAATTTCATTTTTCCCAGTGGCCTTCTGAAGAGAACTCCCAAATCTTCTGAATGGATCATTATTTGGTAAAATCCAGAAAAGTGATTTACAAAAGTGTTTCTTTTCCCTGAATCATTACCATCAGAGAACACTTTTGTGTAAATCTGTTGTCAAGTGCCTCTTCATAATTTTGAAAATGTTTTCGGCAAGTTCTTCAGCTGAAATTTGTGAGGAAACTACAAGTATATCAATAAACATTGTCAGCAGAATGAATGTAAGTTTCAGAATTTGCTCCCAGGATCCTGAGTTTTCACATCTTTTGCATGGAAAATATAACATCTCCCATTTATTTCGCTCTTAATACGGGCCAGGCATGTTGCTAAGTGCCAGTTAGAAATAGATACAGATATAGATCTGGCATCTGTATGTTATATAATCTTAGTTTATGTATATATTATATATAACGAGATTTTAGAATAGATATATGAAATTAGATTATATATTATATATTAAATGATATTATATATCATATATATGTGTGGTATTTATAAAATCTCACTTAATTTTCCATCAATAGAAACTCTGGGCTCAAAGAGATATACTAACCTCATTCTTTCAATAGTCAACAAATATTTGTTGACTGCTTACTGTGTGCCAGGCATCATTCTATGCATTGAGATAGCAGAGACAAACAGAATAGACACAGGTTATTTGTGTCCTAGTGATGGTTGGAGGGAGAGAAGAGAAAAAACAAGATAATTTCTGATAGTGATAAGCTATGAAGAAAGTAAGTTATGTACCAGAGATGTGTTGGGGGAGGGAGGGAAGTGGAGAGAGGAGCAGGGGTTGGGTAAGGAAGTCTTGTCTGAGAAGGGACATTTGAATCGAGATCTGAATGAAGAGAAGGAATTGGCCTTATGAAGACTGGGAAGGAGCATTCTAGACATAAGAAACAGCTATTGCAAAGCCCTTAAGATAAGAATAAACTTGGCATGTTCAGGGAAAACAAAGAATATACTGCTAGAATCTACTGAGCAATGGGAACACTATAGTCAATGTCGCATAAAGCCTATGTTGAGGAGTTTGAAAGTTTTCCTCTGCAATGGAAAACATTTGAAGGGTTTTGTCTAGAAGTCCAATGCACTATCCATTGCACCACAGAGCCAGGTTGAAGGGTTTTAATTAGGGGAGCGACATAATCTGATTCCATTTCAAAAATATCCTTCAGGGTGTTGTGTGAAGAATAATGTATAAAGGCCAAAGAAAGAAGAGACACTAAATTAAAAGCTTGTATTTTGGCCTAGCAAGAAGTGATGGCAGCCTGGACCAGAGTGGTAGTGGAGAGAAGGGGATGGATTTGGGGATAGAGTCAATTGGACTTGCTGTGTAGGGGGAAGATTCAGGGTGAGGGAGAAGAAGGAGGAAAGACAGCTTGGTTTTGGTATGAGCAAGTTTCCTCTGGTTTCATAGCTAGTTAGTGGCAGAGCCAAATTTAAGCTCAAGGTCTGGTTCCAGAGCTACTTGTCACCCCATTCTTTCTTTTGGCTACTGCTGAATTGAAACCCAATGCACAGCTCCCCATCTTCCCTAGCCACTTAATCCCAAACTCCCACTGTTGGGCCTTGGTATAGCCTGGGCCTTCCTCAAGCCCTAGATATCAGTCTACTCAAGATACAGATTCTCAGAGCAACCGGAGCGGAGGGTCGGGAGCTGGTGTTTGAGGGTATGCCAAGGGGCCGCCATTGAAGCCCTGGTGTCAGACAGAGAAACCTCTACCTTCTTCTGTCTCCATTCTTATTTTCCTAAAACTCTCATTGTGCAACTCTACTTTTCCTCCCCTTTCCTTCGAGGTCTCCCTGGGCAGCTACCCCCACCTCTGTACCATATACTGTAAAGTCATCTGATCATCTCAGGGGTTACCAGGGCATACCTACCACTTTGGAGAACACGGCACTAGGCAGTTCCTTCCAGCTCATGTGAAAGACAGAAAGGAAAAGCAGCAGAAGGTGGTATCAGAGAAGTCAGAGGAGCAGAGAGTTTCAAAAATGAGAGACTAGTTTCTGGTGTCAACCATGACAGAGAGATCCAGTGGTAAGAGAACTGAAAGAGGTCATTAAATTTGACTAATGGGAGAAAAGCTTTGGAAAGGCAAAATTGTATTACAGTGGATGGAGAGGTTAAAGAAAAGCGAAGGAGCAGGGACATGAGTACAAATTACACTTTCAGGCAACCTGAGAGACAGTGACTGAAAAAGGGGAGGTAGATCTGTAGCTTAAGGGGAAAGTAGGACCAAGAAGAATAATTTTAATATAGGACATATATGAAAGCACTTTTAAAGCGTTATGCAAATATAAGGGTTATTAATATTTGACCTTATCATATGCTGCCTTTCACTTATTTCTTTTCACTTCAATGCCCTATTTCCCTAAGCAAATTCTAAGTGAAATAATAAATCACATTTAACACTTCTTGGTGTCACCAATGTAATGCCCTACACAAAGAGATCAGTGAAAACTCGATTACTAAAATATAAAATCAAAATAGATAGAAGCGTCCAAGACATTGTCATGCATGTATACCCACTGCTCAATTATTTTCTTTACTATGCTGCATATTTCTTGAGAATAGATACTAAGTCCTATGTGTCTTTGTATTTGTTCTAATACTTAACCAAGAGCCTTAAACACAGTAGGTACTCGATATTTGTTGATAGATTTCAATTACTTATATGAATTATCCTCAAGTTCACACTTCAAATGGCACATTGTCTTTTGGCAAGAACCAAAATTACAATGTAATTACATTAAATTGCATTCAGATACATGGATTCTTTTCGCCCCTTTCCCAATGAAATCCAGATGTGCTACTTCACCAATTAAACTACCCCTTTATCAAAGTTCCATTAATCTTCTGGAGGTACCATCATGCCCGTTAACTAAACGTCAGGTAGGCATAGGAGCTGTTCTGGATTCCACTTAATAAACCCGAGCAATTTAAAGTAATTGCTCATACCTTGTGAAAAGAAGCCAGTATGTAGCCAGTTTAACCTGCTAGAGATCCGTGGGTGAAAGAACCCATAAACTGAGGGGGATTAGGCATACAAGCCTTAGTCCCTGTGCCAAGACTTTCAAATCAAGCCATTATTTACCCTAAAAAAGGACAGAGTTGACTTGAGGAAAACTTTAAAAAGCCATTTTGAATGTTTGTAGAATACTTAAAAAATATTAAATTGCCCAATTTACTGCCTAGATTTGGCTCTTTTATCTGAAAATTTATTTTAGTAACTATCTGAATTATAGTGTCCCTTTTAATCCAGTTTTCCACATTAATGTGATTTATTCTCCAGAATTGCGAGTAGTGCTTTATGCCATTTGCAATAGCAAAGAAATAAATTATAAAAAGTATGACTTGCCACATAGGAATTTTCAATACATGGATTATCATTTGGACTTATTTTAACTCTGCACACTTATACATTATTTAGTATATTTAAAAATACTTTCAAGAAAGGAGTGAAATGAGGCCACTTTTGTTAATGTACTAGTCAATATAATAGACTAGTTATTAGAATAGATAATCAGGAAAATTGTACACGCTTGTATATTATTACACAAAAAGATAATGTATATAATATTAATTACTATAAAATGAGTTTATTCCATAATTTGTAGAGTGACCATAATTAAAGAATTGAACTAGACTTAATTTTTATATATTTAGATTCTATAAATTTATATTATCTGAAGGCCAAATGAGGTGTTTCCCTCATCTGAAAATGACTTCATCTGTTAACCTATTAGGCTAATAAACTACTCAAAGAAGGGAAAGATAATCAATATTTACTGAACACTTACCATATCCAGACACTTTTTATCTAAGTCTCTTAAACCTTCACAACACACTTCTAAGGTGAATATAAGCCTCATTTTGCAGATGAGGAAAATGAGTTTCCAAAGTCTAAGTAACTCATCCAAGAGCAAATAACTAGAGAAGCCTTGGCTGATGTTTAAAGACAAACTTGTTTGCCACCAATGTCCAGGTCATTTCCCCTCAACAAAGAGTCTTCAATTAAACAAACAAAAAAGCAAAATAATGTTTCTATTATAATCAAAATATCCATCTTCCCTACCAAAATATACCTCGAACAGTCATTTGCAAGTATCTTTCATTTTTTCCTTTTTCTCTAAAAAAATTACTGAACTTATTTAGTATCTTAACTATTTGCCCCATTCGTGCTGCATTCAGTAAGCATATATTAAGAAATGGCCAAAATATTTTAGTGCTGCTGGAGTGCACACTACAGAGGTTGGGAGTAAAGGAGGAAGGACGGGAGGGAATAAATGACACCAGGAAGCTAAATCACAACCAGTTCCCAGGAGTACTACAAGCCAGGCTACAGCATTTGAACCCTCGGAAGGTGATGCAGAGGCATTAAAGGATTTCAACCAGGGGAGTGCAATGATTGGACTTATGTTTATAGATCATGCTAGGGACAGTGTGATGAACAGACTGAAGCACAGTAAGACTAGATTGGAGAACAGTTAAATGGCTGCCACAACATCCAAGGCTAGAAAATGACAAGATCCTTCTCTACAGCAGTGGCAGCAGGAATGGAGTTGAAAGGTAAATTCCAGAGACCTTGAGAAGGCAGAGTGGAGAAGATTTAGTAAATCCCTGGATAGAGGGGGAAAGAAAGCTGAAGAAAAAATGAAAAGTGTCCCCTTTAACAACCTGCACCAGTGAGTTGACAGTAGGATCATCCATCAGAAAGAGAGATCCTTAGAGAAAGAGCAGTCTTGAGGGGAAGCCCAGCGGTTCATGTCTAGACGCGTGAGTTTGAAATCGATGTGAGACATCCAGCATGGAGCTGTCTAGTGGGGCTGCAGTGCAGGAGAGAGGCCAGGGCACTTAAACACAGAGTCCGTGAGCCAACAGTTTGCATATCCTTTTTAAAGCCATGGAAGTAATACGAGCATGTTAGCTGGATGCTCTTACTCACCAGAGGAGTGAGGGGGAGTAAAAGATAGAGCCATAGACCACCAATATGTAAGGCGTGGTCAACAGCAGAAGAGCCCAAGAGAAGCAGACATGGAGCAACAGAAATCCGGGAGAATCTGGTGTCACACAAGCCGAAGGAGGAGAGCTTCAAGGAGGACGTGATGAGCAGCGTCCCATACTTCAGGGAGGGCCAGTCAGACCAAGATCCAAGGGCACACAATGGACTTAGCAACAAAGACGACATTGACTCCCAAGGTGAGAGCTGGGTCAGTGGCGTGTGGGAATGGAAGCAAGACTAAAGTTCTCATCTGATAGAATTTCCTGAGTGAAACAAAGAAATCATCCATAACTCTTATTTGCTCAGGGCTTTGTGCCAATTATAAAGTTTCAACGTTTTCAAGCACTTTCATTCAGTTGGCAATTAAATAAACAAAGTCCTTGTCCATGCCCTTTCCTTAATCACAGCTTTTATAATCTATTCACTTTCACGTACCAACAGGCCCATCTGTAAAATGGGTTTGCTGCAGCATCAGGCTGAAGCCGGGCTTACACGCAAAAGTTATGGTTAACTCAAACCAGTTAACATAGTTTGAATATACGGAAAACGCTTAGAAGAAATCTAGGACATGATTTCAATCCTGATAATTCGCAGACACAGCACAGGGACTCATTTAAAGCTAAGTCCTGAAATGTTCTATCTTCCATATGTACGTCCATCTTAGAAAATTATTTTAAGAGAATTAACTGTTTTTTAAATATTGATGCTGGAGGTTAGAATTAACCCCTAATACAGAGTTAATCGTATTATATTAGCTTGTTACTGGTAGAGTTTTCTTTCAGAGAACGTGATTTATGAACACACGTGCATAAATCAGAGTAATAATGATCCTCACCTCCTGTATTGTTTCAAAGATTTCTTCTTCTTTCTCAGCTTACTTATCTAATTTTTTAAATAATGAGGGCAAGTAGAATTAACTGTTCTTGCCTTAATCATGTTCTATGACACTACTAAAATTGTAGACTATGTTTGTAAATTTCAATAATATCGTAAATACATGTACATAAGACCTAAAAAATACGTATGTGTGTGTCAGTGGTGTTTTTAGGGAACTTTTTCCTCCCTGGAGAGAGGGAGAGAACAGAGAGAAAGAGGACAGACAAGAGGAGAGACTCTCCCTCCTCGCTTCTCCTCTCTTCTCCATCAATTTGGTCCAGTGATTGCAGAGCAGTAAGAAGGAAGGAGTCCGGGTCCCTGACGACACAGTGGAGCTGTTCAATCAACTGGCAACTGCTCACTTGATGGTTTGTTGGATGAGATAGTGACCCTAATAATTAAAGCCATTTTTAGATAGGGTGTGTGTTTCCTTTCAATCAAGATAACTGATTTTACACGCACACACACAGAGTACGTTATACACTGCAAGACTATACATTTGGTTCTTGAAGAGTAAGAATTTAATTTATAACTTAACAAAGGAGGTTTCAGTCACACCATTTAGATGTATCATGTAGTCAAAATGGATCTTTCTTGAAAGTCCAGGTGTTGGCCTGGTGGCATAGTTCGTATGCTCCACTTTGGCAGCTGGGGGTTCGCTAGTTTGGATCCCAGGTGTGGACTTACATATTGCTCATGAAGCCATGCTGTGGTGGCATCCCACATACAAAATAGAGGAAGATTGGCACAGATGTCAGCTCAGCAACAATCTTCCTTAAGCAAAAAGAGGAATATTGGCCACAGATATCAGCTCAGGGCCAATCTTTCTCACCAAAAAAAAAAGAAAAAGTCTGGAAACGGCTACTCTGTTCCAACACAAAAGTAGCAAAAGCTAGTTTGATAAAAAATTATGGTTGAAAACAGCCTTCATTTAAAAAAAAATTAGCAGGAAACAATCAATTTAGGATTCTTAAAAAAAACCATGATTTTTGGCCACAGTGCAATTAAGTTATGGCATTTTTAAGAGAATCAGTTATAGCTAATAATAAGACACATCAAGTTTTCAAGTTTTGTGTCCATGGAATTTTAAAAGAAGAAAAAAATAGAAAAAATGTACTTCAAAATCTTTTAATTAAATCAACACAACTATGCATGATTTTTGATCCTCCATTGTAAATTGTAATACCCTAAGAGGAATATGTTATATTAACTTCTGTAAGGAGATGAATATAGAATTGACTTAAGAATAAAGAATAGGGGGTGGCCTGGTGGCATAGTGGCTAAGTTCTTGTGCTCTGCTTGGGCAACTGCATTTGCAGGCTCAGATCCGGAGGTGGACCTAGCAATGCTCATCAAGCCACGCTGTGGTGGCATCCCACATAAAAGAGAGGAAGACTGGCACAGACGTTAGCTCAGGGACAATCTTCCTCAAGCAAAAAGAGGAAGATTGGCAACAGACGTTAGCTCAGGGCTAATCTTTCTCACACACACAAAAAAAAGAATAAAGAATAACTTTTTCCCTCCGTTTAGAGATTTTAATTAATTTTAAAATAGGTGAATTTCCCTTCTACACTGGAATTTGAATAAATTAGAATTTTCCTTCTAAAGTGGAATTTGGTTGCTCTTTCTGGTCTTAATTCTCGTCAGGAAAACAATTCTTTAGTATGGTACAGTGGAAATGACAAGAAACGTGGGGAGTGGGTGGGAAGGAGACCCACCGAATAATAATTATCCCACAGAGAAAGGAAAAGCCAAGTAGAGTCCAACATACTCTTTTAGAGTTTTGGAAAGTGGATTTCGAAATATTCACAGATAGGTAAAATTGAAAATGAGAAACAGTGAAAGAGACCAGAGGACTCTCAAAATTGGAATCATTTGTGACTGTGTTATTGGAACTTACGTGAGGAAGAAAAGGCGCAGGCGGCTGCAAGCAAGCTGCATGTGAAGCTCTGCCTGTGCTCAGATTTTAAAAGGGCACGAGCTGAAGATGAAAGCAGGGACACGACCAAGGAGGATGAGAGAAGGGCACCGACCTGAAACAGCTTCAGAAAGTTTTACGCCCAGAGGCCTCCGAAGCATATCCCTGAAAGCAGAAAGGTCTGTGGCTCAGAAGTGAAGCACAAAAAGACAGGGACGGAACCCTCGCTCGACCTAGAGACAACTCAGAACGATTTCGCTTCCATTCTTTTTCCAACTTCACCATCAAGAGACTTTACTCTAGAAAGAGAAGCACAGGGGCTGAGAGCAACCAGGGACCCAAATGCGGGTGTTAGTGAGAGTTCGCCCTGCTTGTCTACCTGGGCTTGAGGCTCTGGGGCCCCAGAGCAGTACCTCCCAGAGACCTAAAAGGCTTATAGATGACACGAGGGCATCTTCACGTAATCATGGCAACAGGCAGAGGAAGGCAGACATCCTTCTTTTTGTGAAAGATTAGCCCTGAGCTAACATCTGCCAATCCTGCTCTTTTTTCTGAGGAAGACTGGCCCTGAGCTAACATCTGTGACCATCTTCCTCTACTTTATATACGGGATGCCTACCACAGCATGGTTGCCAAGCAGTTCGTAGGTGCACACCCAGGATCCGAACTGGTAAATCCAGGGCTGCCAAAGCGGAATGTGCAAACTTAACCGCTGCACCACTGTGCGGGCCCCTAAACATCCTTCTTTTTCGAGAGGGAAGGGAAGGAGTAAGATTAACCTCAAGCCAAAGTGCTTTACACTGACTCCAGAAAAATTCAAGATTTTCATTCTGTTTGACCAATGGTGATCATTGAGAAAATAATTCAGCAATCCCATGGAGTCAAACTAAATTTAATAAAATCACTGTATGCTGGTTTCTTTCTTTCTTTCTTTCTTTTTAAAATAGGGGCTATTAATCTGGTAGATATGGATATTATATTTAAGGTAACTTCTGATTTCAGCACATTTCACAAAGTCACATGACATTCTCCAAATCTCCTTCAAACCCGAGAGTTGATGATTCTTCAAAAGTGCCTTTTGTTTTGTGAGTTCATTCCTGGCACTTTTATTACTTCAGATATTGAAAAATCTTGCAAATGAATTTTAATTAAATTGCTATTCAAAATAATTGTAAAAATGGACATGTTGATCAATGTAAATGTGATGGTGAAGTGAATGCTATTAGGTATGAACAACACACATAACTAACCACATTCCAAAAATTACCTTAAAAATATGCCATATTTTAAATTTTTGTCTTATGCCTAATGGAAAAGAGGGTCAGTTGTGGAATTACACTGCCTAGGTTCAGTTCTACTTCTTATTAGACTTGGAGCAAATTACTTGAACTTTCTGGACATTCTTTTCTTTTCTTTTCTTTTTTGAGAAAGATTAGCCCTGAGCTAACATCTGCTGCCAATCCTCCTCTTTCTGCTGAGGAAGACTGGCCCTGAGCTAACATCCACACCCATCCTCCTCTACTTTATATGTGGGACACCTACCACAGCATGGCTTGCCGAGTGGTGCCATGTCAGCACCCAGGATCTGAACCAGTGAACCCCAGGCGACCGAATCGGATGGAACGTGCGCACTTAACCACTGTGCTACCGGGCCGGCCCCTGGACATTATTTTCTTATCTATAAAATGGGGATAATAACAACAATCTCAAAGGGCCCTCACACTGCTCATCAAGCCATGCTGTGGCAGGCGTCCCACATATAAAATAGAGGAAAGTGGGCACAGATGTTAGCTCAGGGCCAATGAAACAAATATAAAGCACAAGTATATAAAGTGCTTAAGAAATTTTATTGTTGACGCCATTAGTGGTGGTAATAATTTAGTAGTAATTTTACTTGCTTTTGAGCAAGCCAATCAATAACTGCATGAAAATGATCTTTATCAGGTAAGCTTGTGTTTGCAAGTAACAGACCACTGGACTAAAAGTGGCTTGGTCAGGGGCTGGCTGGTGGCACAGCGATTAAGTTCGAGAGCTCTGCTTTAGCGGCCCTGGGTTCAATGGTTCAGATCCCAGGTGTGGCCCTCACACTGCTCATCAAGCCATGCTGTGGCAGGCGTCCCACATATAAAATAGAGGAAAGTGGGCACAGATGTTAGCTCAGGGCCAATCTTCCTCAGCAAAAAGAGGAGGATTGGCGGCAGATGTTGGCTCATGGCTGGTCTTCCTCAAAAAAGTAAATAAATAAAAAATGTAAGTGGCTTGGTCAACATAAAGTTGTTTCCCGCATGTAACAACAAGTTCAGTGGGGCTGTTCTTGAACTGGTTCCACAGTCCACCATGTCTTGGCTCTGGGTCAGATCTCCATGGTTCTCTCGGGCTTTCCCTCACAGGCACAGGATAAGCCACTGCAGCTGCACCAAACAGGAAGGAAACAGGAACAGGCACTCATCAAAGGCCTCTCACCCATTATCCGGCAGGAAAATCATTCTCAGACACCCACCTTCCCCTGCAGCCTTTCCCTAAGGTCACCTTGTGGGACACATGGCAGTTTCTGGCCACAAAGGAGGCTGGGAATTGAGTATCTGCCCTTTTCAGCCACAACAGTTGGAAAGGGAAGCTACAACAAGGAAAAAGGGGAACCAGTGTTTGCCACCTTATTTTACCTTTGTTTCTCCTTTTCATTATCAATCTGATATATTTTTTCCAAAGGCTCATTTCAGATGCCTAAGCCAAAATATAATGCCCTACCTCAATCTCTACACAAACGTTCATTGTCAGAGGTAAATAACTAACTAAATACACCACCCCCACCCCCTATTGCAGCAAAGCAAGTAATTGTTAACCAATTTAGAAATTTACAAATATCCCTAAAAATACTGGGAAGCACTGAGCCAGATGATCTCTCACGATTGCTTCTGGCCTGATGACTCACTCTTTTGTCCCTTGTGTTTCACACTTTCCCAGAAATTCTCCTGATCTCATCTCCCTGTTTTCTTCCTCTTCCATTAGATGGATCAAATGTCTTTCAGAATATCACCTTCCTCTTCTGGCAATGCAACCAGAGAACGGTGGTAGAAACAGGATGATGTAAGGGGCTGAGTGAGTGCATGTGTGTGAGAGTGTGGGTGTGCATGCGTGTGCAGACAATGTGAGCAGAGAAGCTAGATCTGCCCTTTAACTTCACCCTGTTAATTTCCAAAGATAAAATTAAGAAATCCATCCATACCTTTCTGATAATTCCTAGACTTGGCTTTCTTTCCAACCTCCCCGACACCTCTCATCCGGGCCCGTGTACTCCCTGCTCCCCACCTCCCTCCCGCCCCCCAAAAAAGTCAGGCGGTTAAAAAGCTCTCCCTCTGCTGAAGAAGTCAAGCAGAAACGACCAGAACTAGAAGCCCCTTCTCTGTGGCAGAGCACACAGCAGGCTGGGGCGGAAACCTCTTAAGCTGCCTGCCTTTCACAGGAAGCTCTGAGTTCCTTTTCCCTCATTGTAGGACTCGCCTAACCAGCTGCCCTGGGCCAATCTTGTTCCAGAAAGATAACAGAAAATCCCAAACACAGAGCATGCCTCATCCAAAAACCAGCATGGGCCAGTAAAATGGAATCAATTTGGAGAGGTCAATGCTTCTTCAACCAGTGAAGAAAAAGGATCAAAATCATTCGATGCCAGCCAAAACCACTATAAAATAAAATTCTAGTGGGATAAATGGTGGGTCCCACAAGCAGCAGATAAGGATGTTGAGGCCTGGCAAGCCACATAAGAGAAAGTCCACCCTGTGGAGGGCAGGAAGCTCTAAAACTGCGGAAGAATGACCAACCTTAAGAAGATGGGGCGACTTTAGGAAGGTTTGGGACTTGCCAGACACATGCAGGCTCTATGCTGAGTGGTGGGCTCCCCAGCCTTCGAAGGCCATTCACAAATATGAAATGTCCAACAGAGAACCGAGATGGGGGGGTCACTGAAAAACTGTCCAGGGAAGAAACATTGATGCAGCTGGGTGGGAATGTTAGCCTGGACAGGAAGAGGCTTGAACTTACAGGAGCATGAGCTTTAGCACTGCTAGCGATAGTGTAGTGGTCAAGTGCTCTGTTCCTCGTGTCCTACTTCCCCAGTTCATATTCTGCCTCTGTTGATTGCGCGTAAAGTCACTGCCAGCTCCGTAAGGACTAGGGGCAGTGGACAGAACCTGCCCATAGTAACTGTGTCAGCTTCCGTTCTTATTAAGTTCCTCCCATCTTGATTGAGATAACGCTGTGACTTTCCGCAAGTGCCTGAGGCCGTCGAAGCATTTTTGGGGAGCTCCAGATAACATTTTTTATCTGTGAATTGCATAATAAATAGGTGGTCCTCAGACCTCAATTTGAGAAATACTGTGCAAGCATTCCATGAGGGGATAATCCTATTAAATTTAGAGAATTCGGCTGAATGGGGATTTATACAGGAATATAACGTTCTGTGGAACATCTGAAGTGTCTCTGAAAACAATGAATAAATGTAATAACAACTCCTCGCATCTGAGAGCTGCTTTTAGCTATCAAGTGCTTACACATGTGTTGTTTTATTTGCTGTCTGCTGAATTATCAGAAAAATCCTACCTGCTGGAGATTGCCACCAGCCTTCTATAACAGAAGTTTCTGACTCTGGGTCTTTGATCCTTACAGGGCTGGCTTGGAGAGCAACTTTGTTATTATTACATTTCCGTGGCTATTCCATAGGCAGCTGCCCTTCTTCCGTAATCCCCTTTGCCCCTAGTGGAACAGGGTATAACCCACAAAATATAACTATCCCCTAAAATAGAGACTTCTACCTATTTATTTTTAAAAATTAATTAATTGATTAATTTTTTATTGAAGTATGGTTGACATACAATATTAGTTTCAGGTGTACAACATAATGATTCGATATTTATATACTGAAATAGAGGCTTTTAAACATATCTGCAATGAATTTCTCAAGTGTGGTTTGTAAACCACCAGCGTCAGAAATATTTCTATTTAAAAGCACAAATACGCAGAGATCCAAATTCCACCTTGGCACAGTAAATCCAAGTTTCTGGGCATAAAGACTGGAAAGCCACATTTTTAACAAGCACCCTAGACAATCCTTAAACATGCTAACAATTCAGGCTAATTGTTCTAATATTTCAGGAACTCAACGAAAAATACTTAAATTCTGCCCAGCCAGCTGCTGGGCAAATGGCAAATACATAAAATGCAGGCATATAAAAAGGACTCAGATATAAGGACCAGTCACTGAGCTGGCAAACCATGCACCAAACTTGTACCCGGGAATCCAGGACCAGGGCTGGGGTGAGGCATGTGAGGCACTCATCCTGGGCACAAAATTTAAGGGGGAGCCAAAAAAACTCAGTAATCAAGATAAATCTTATCTTAAAGCAATATTTTTAAAAAAGCAAAATTAACGCAAAAAATAATCCATGATGAACAAAGTATCAAAATTTTAAGTACGGAATCAGTAGTACCCAATTTTTCCCTTTGCCTCAGGCTCCAGTAGGGCTCAGCCTGGCACTGCCAGGACAGCTCTTTGCTCTCTGGATCAGCATGCTGACTGGATGGTCCTTGTCCACTCTTTTATTGTATCTCAAGGTGGACCCTGGGACAGAGGAATGCCAACCTCTCATCCTTATGATGCGGTTCACAGGCTTCGAGTTAAAAAATCTCATTTCATTAACTCAGGCACATTCTTCTTCCTTTGAAAATAAAAGTCAGACTGAGTTCTGTGGTGCTTAACCAAACAGAATTTTATTTCAGTGACAGGATTAACTTGCCTAAGACTTATAGGCTCATAAGATGCCTCACTTATTCTGCTGATGCTCAATTTAAGGGGCTCTCAGCAGCAACTGCGATGGCCAAATAGGCCCCTCTGTGGGGTGTCACTCTGTCTCAGATGCTGCTTTCTGATAGACTCTTCTGGGTGTGTAGAATTTTAAATCCTTTATAAACATCAATGATTGGCATAATTGGTGTAATTATAGGTATCTAAAAAGCAGAAAATGCCTATGTAACAGCTGCCAATGGTTGGTTTCAGGAAACATGTAGTCACTTGTGGAGAGCTGGGCTTGGGGTATAAACTCTTGGGTAATATTACTTCCAGATGGACCAACTTGAATCTGAGATGTCACAGAGATAGAGAGAAAGAGCTCCCTCCCAAGGCCCGGAGCCAAGCAGGAACCAAGAGGTGGGAAATGCTCTGGGAGGAGGGCCTCCCCTGACTGTACGGTGTGTGTGTACAGGTTCGAAAACCACAGTGGGCTCCAGCCACTTATGTTAGGGAGAACTAGAAACGAACAGTTTCAATTTTCTTTTGTCACATTTGCTTGAAAATGTTCCACCATTAAGCCCTCTGTTAATGGGAGCAAAAAGGGGAAAACAACGGGCAGCTCTAGTCTGCAAACGTCTGTCTTCTTACAAATGGGCACATCTTGGATTTCTCTACTCCCTAAATATTTTGGGCTAGGTTTCATTCATAAAATGCTTGTGGTTTACTGAGAAGGTCTTTAAGCCAATTTTGTTAGCAATAGGTATTTGAACCTGCAACATTTGAACACCGCCCTCAACACCCTCCCACTCTTTAGAGAACATGTGGGTTTGGAAGGGGAATTAACTGGAAGAAGTTGAAACAGTTTAGAGGAATCCACCCTGGGTCAGATTCCCAAGGCCTGCTACCAGCCAGCCTGCCAAAATGGCGACCAATTACTAATCTACAGCTCAAGAACGCTCCTCCTACATTTCCTAAGTGTTCTCACTTCATTTTGCCAAACTACCCACCCTTCCACAAATGAACAGCTTTATTGAACTCAACTAGCATCTTCTTTTTAAAATGTAAATATGTCTAGTAGTTGACACTGAGAATCATTGCATTAAAAAGTTTCAATCCTATTGATGTTCTTCTAACACCTACCTACCAGTAGTCCCAAAGGAAAGACACTGGGTTTTATTTTGTTTTGAGGGGACAGGGATCTTAATAACAATTTTGATAATAATAGTTAATTTGGGAGCATGGACTGCTTTCCAAGGTTACTTGAGGGTTGGGAGATTTGATACGGTCAATCTAGGGAAATGGGTCAAAGGGCCTCTAAAGTTTCTTTGTAATCTAAAAAGTTTAAATTCTATGATCAGCGACTCTCTGATCATATCCTAAACGAGTGGGAATTTTTTTTCATTTTTTTTTAAAGATTTTTTATTTTTTTCCTTTTTCTCCCCAAAGCCCCCCGGTACATAGTTGTATATTCTTCATTGTGGGTCCTTCTAGTTGTGGCATGTGGGACGCTGCCTCAGCGTGGTTTGATGAGCAGTGCCACGTCCGCTCCCAGGATTCGAACCAACAAAACACTGGACCGCCTGCAGCGGAGCGCGCGAACTTAACCACTCGGCCACAGGGCCAGACCCTTTTTTCATTTTTTTAAGCAAAATTTTTTATGTAAAATAGATGAAAGAGGAACTGTTCTGGTTGTGTGTTTACGTGTGGATTTGCTCTGAGCATATCCGTCTAAAGAAAGAAAGGGAATCGTGAATCTTGGGCTCTATGATGACTAGATAGGATGGAGTCCCTTTTTTACTCATATATAAAGTAGCCTTATGCTCCTCCCAAAAGATCTTTGGCCACTTTGCCACATGGATGTTCCACCAGTCGAATATAGTGTGATAAGATTGGCATCGTGATACAGGAGAAAAACAAAACAGAGCATCTAATGACCTTGTGGTATGAGTCCATAACTTTCTGGTCACTTTGAAATGTTAAAAAGTCAACACAGTTTTAAAATTTACCCTGAGACTTGGAGTAGCTTGGAGCGGAAAAATACTTTCTCCCCATGCCGCTCCAAAGCTTAGCTCCTCCAGTGTGTTGGGGGATGGAGCAAGTTCTCTGTCCCTTTGTGTTGATTCTCCAGCAAATACCTACTAGTCGCTGATGGCCTTCTGACGGGTGGGCATCCAAATGCTGGTTTTCCCAAGGGCACATATGTGAGTTCTTCTGATTGCCTCGTTCGCCCCGTCTTGGAGGTCTCCAGCTCGAATTCTTCCTTACCACTATAATTTCTGCTTCCCAAAGTACTCCCCACAGCCTTCTGGATTCCCACTTCAACGCACTTGACCCGCGGAAACTCATCCTTTCTGTGTCAAATGGTAGAAGGCAGATAGTAAACAAACTCCCTCCAGCCCTCCTCTCTCTCCCTCTTTCTCTCTCCAACAGAACAACTCAGCTGCCTAAGCAGATGACCCAACAGAATGCCAATCTCCCCTTCTGATAGGCACCCTAATCTCTTGGAGAATCCCTCAGAACATTCTCATCGCTTGGTTTTGGAATGGGGTGAGGATCTGCTCTGCTCCCTTCAAGGATGTTTCAAGACTCTTTGACTTCCTTCCCTTTCTCCAGTCTTCTGCTTATTTGGACTTGGAGGGCGGGGTGAGGAGGAGAATATTGATTACACTAGGGTCAGTTCTGCTCTGGATGACTGGGGCTTCGTCTGGCCCACAATATTAGGCACTCTCTTACTTAATCCCTGCTGTTTATATCTCTAGGCTTTACTGCCAAAATAAGGGGTATAGGAAAAAATTCAGTATATTAAATAGATAAAAGCTAAACTGTTTTGAGCGATGATATTGTGGATTGTAGAGGAGGAAGCATAGACTGTTCCATGGACCTTGGGCTTGCCCTCTCGGAGGACAGGGAGGTCAAAGAAAGAATGCAAGAGGAAGTAGGAGGGCTTTCAGACCCCAGGAGCAAAGGCAAAAGACAGGGATGGGAAAGTGAAGAACACACTCAACTAATCTGTGAGTAGGTACTCAGTGAGTGCCCCAGAAGTGGGCATATAACCCAGAAGCCACCAATTTCTTGCCCGGCAATTGATTGATGAAGTAGGTGGGTACGCAAAGTTCTGTCTTAAAAGGGAATCTGAAGGGTAAAATATGGAGAAAATAATCAAGAATTTGGTATTGGGAGAAAGTCAAGACACAGAGGAAAACCAAGAGAACACCTAATCAATATTAATATCTGCACGGTCTTGATTGGCAACCAATTAACCAGCTCACTAGAACTGTGGATCTTGAATGATATTTCTCCCAGAACTCTCATGAAATTTCTAGTTCCCTTATAGTCATGCATTTTTGCAATAAAGCTCCCTGATTTCAGGTTACTTGAGTCTCTGTTTCTTGCAATCACAGAGTTAACAAGAGTAAAACCAATACCACAGTAATGGGAATCGGTGTGGTGAGTTCTCATAGTAGAAAAAGACCAAAGAGAGTTGATCTTAGCCCTCATGTTCATTTCTGGAGTGCTAAAATCCATACATTTTGTCACCATGTGGCAGTCAAGGCTGTTTCTGCAATTGTCCTGTTTTTTGGTATGTTATCAGAGACTTGGGACAGAAAAATCATCTCAGAATGATTTGCAGATGTCCCTACTGACATGCTAAAATACTCTCTTTACCCTTTCCTGGGGGGTTCAATGAGTGTTTCAAAGTTTAGTTTAATTTTTAATCTTAGTGCACTTAGACCTATCACTAATTCTTCTCCCCAACACCCACTTTACACCTAACCCACTCCAGGGGAGGAACTCTGTCACAAGTCTAGCTTTCTAACACGCAGACCTAGCAATTCCACTTCTAGGAGCCACTCAAGAAAAACTCTCACATGTTTGCACATATAAAAATACATTGCTACCACAATAAAAATTGGACATCTTCTTGACCAGCGTTTCTTTAACTTACTTGACCACAGGCTCTTTGTTCACAGAACACCTATTAGCATCTTGAGAGGCCATTTGGCGCTAGTCTTTAGGTGACACTATCTGAGAAATGCAAAGTGCTTTTCACCTTCAGCAACACCTTCCTCCCCCGTCCCAGTTTTTTTTTTTCCCCTCGGACTCTTGGATTCATTGGGTGTTCATCCAAAATTAAATTAAAACTGTTAGCCAATTCCCAAATGTCCTCAGCACCAGCTCTTTCAAAGACAGGCTTCTGGATCTACTTCTGCCCGGGGTGGGGGGAGGAACAAAGTGCAATGTGTTTTGAGGCTACAGCCCCACAACTTCCCAGGAACTTCAAATAAATTATTCAAAGTCTCAGGGGACTGGCAAACAAGTGAGATAAAAGGTCCACATCGGGAGTGTGGGAAAGGGGAGGGAGAAAGCAGAGGCCAAGACTGAAGGTCAGGAGTTCCAGAAGAGACTATTTTCACAGGTTTTAGGTGTCGGGAGGGGGGAAGTTAGGACAAGCTCTACTAAGAGAGTGGCAATTAACTACACATACAAGGGGGGCTAATTGATCGTTAAACAGGGTTTGGCTGCTGAGCTCTTGTAAAAGCAGTTACATGCACCATCCACTTCAGCCAATCATCAGGCGGCACGCCCGGGCATTCACTACCCAACGCGCCTACTGAGGATAATACACAGTGTTTTCATTTGCCTCCTGCCTTTCAACTGCAGATTGTCAGGAAACAGCACATTCGTTATGTGTTTAAAGACTCGTCCAAAGAATTATGTATTTGGGAAAACATCTTCAGAATCGAGTAGGCTAAATGATGATAAATATGATATGTCATTTGTTTCTTATGTCCTACCCTTAAAAAAAAAATCCAAACTCAAATGGAACATCATTTGAATGTCTTATGTGTGATGCAAAGCAGTTTTGTTTACTGGTGCCCAAATTTCAGTGACAATTTTGTCCTTAAAGAAAAAATCTGCAGGGTTAAGGAAGGCCCTCCATGAAGGTGCCTGGCCTGTTTGTCGATACTCCATAAACCAGTTGCCCTGGATGGAAACTGTCAGAAGAAAATAAAATGGGCTAAATTTACTATCACCTGTATCCACTCACATACACACGTGGAGGTGCATTGTTAACTAAGGCACAAACCCAAAGGCAGCAGCCTGGTCAAACAGCCCCCTGGGAAATACCGTTTGGCGATGCGAAGCTTTTTTTTTTCTTCTTCTTTTAACATTGAGAAGGAAAACAACACTTGCAGGAAACCATAAAACCCTTCAAGTTAACTGTAGCCAACGGTCAATCTCATTAGGATATAATGGGTAGGTTGTAGCACTCTCTATAAAGGCTGCGTGTGCTGTCTGAATAATTTCCAATTTTCTCACTTGCTAGAATCTCTGCCTTTTAGACAACCAAGCAGATGTTCCACTCACTATATTTATACTGTTTCTATGCTCTCCTGCCTCAGTTACTTTTTCCAAAACTCAGTCCCTGAGTTCATCTTTTATCTGAGCACATTTGTTGAACTGGACTAGATATAAATATTCAACCCAGCTAATCATTTAGACTCTTTCAACCAGGATGGTAGGAAGGCGTCCTTGGGAAATGCATAGGGAGTCGGAGCTTTGGGGAAGTCAGTGCCAATCCTGGTCTACAGGCCTAAGGCCTTGGTTAAGCTTTTTCCGCTATTACTGAAGCAGTGAAGACATCTATTTATGGAAATCAGAAGGAGGGCTCAAGAGATGGGGTTCCAGTGCCTTCTCACTTCTGACCTCGTGACCTCAGTCACTGAACCACTCTCAACTCAATTTCACCATGTAACAAAAGGAAGTGATAACCCCTTGCTGCATATTGACTGGGAGAATATGCTAAAATCCTGTGGGGGCAGCGATCCTCAAACTTTAGTGAGTATGGGAAAGATATGGGGGGCTTATAAGGACCCCACCCCTAGAGTCTGATAATCTTTATAATTTCTGCCCTTAACAAGAATTTTCAGATAATCCTGATGTGGGGGTGGTGGCGGAGGTTCACGTACCAGATGGGGAGACGCTGATTAGAGATTTATTTTTAAGAATTTAATGTCTTCTATGTTGCTGGCACGGGACTAGGCTTGTACATGTTATCTTTTTATAACAGCCCTAAGGTGAGGGACTAGCATTTAATGAGCCCATACAGGAGCCAGGCATTATGCCAGGTGTGCTATGTGTGTGATTTCACTTGATTCTCACAATAGCTTTATGTTACATTGCATTCTTTCTATTTAACGGTTTACAACAGTGACGCTTAAAGAGGCTAAGAAATTTGACCACCAAGGTCCTTCAGCTAGTTGGTCTCAGAGCCAGCATTCCAATGCAGGTTTTCACTAAGTCCAGGGCCCCTGCCACCACAGCTGCTCCAGCAGGCAGCTATCAGATGCAAAAGCATTTTGGAAGCTCTTAAGGCTCCATTGAAACAATGTAAATGTCATGTCAACAAACAAGAATTAAGCATTTATTACATGCAAGGAACCAGGGAAGGCAAATTTGGGGATACAAGAAATATTTAAAGGCCTAGTTCCTGTCCTCCAAGAATCCCATTCTAATGAGAGAGCCCAGTTTGGCTCCTGGAGTTTTGGAGCACTGCAAAGGTGGGTGAAAAGCATTTTGCGCAAGGCCTTGAATGGCAGTATGTGAATTTTGCACTTTTTATCCTGGGCCAAGGGGAATCTGGTAGATTTCAGCCTCGGCTGAAACACCACGCATACCTTGTAGACGCCCCTCCCCTCCCCCCTCCACTTTAGCTTTCAAATGAGAGCCAGAGCGGAGATCTAGAAACGTGTATGGAGATAATTTCCCAGGATGAACAGAGGTAGGAGTAAACCTTAGGAAAAATGGTTGAGAGGTATTGTATAGGCCTCAAAGGAAGAAAGAAGGGCATAAAATAAAAACCACCAGAAAGAAAAATAAAAGCATACATACTTCCACCTGAGAAATCCAAATGGGGAAAATGGATTTGTATTCCTAGCAGGTGTCAGTTTTTCTGGACATACAGATCTTTCCAAATATCTCCTTGGGATCCTTAAATTGTTTTAAATTTATGAGTAAACATTCTGACTCCTAGCATTCCACAAACCACATTTTCTAATTCGTGGGTACCCTCTAAACAGGAAATACTTGGTAAAGGTTGACGACTACTTCTCAACCCTCTTTCTCACTTTCCTCAGAATCCCTTAATGCCTCCAGCACCCCTGCCCCCCACAGCAGGGTGAGCACAAATCCAGGAAGCCCTTTGAGGCACTCAGCTCACCACATGCTCTTTTATTTTTTCTTGGCACTACAGGTATTCAACTAGCAATTGACAAAACTCGCTTAAGCAAGTAGTACTGATTCATGTTTCTGAGGGAGCCCAGGGCCGGAAGCAGTGTGTTTCAAGAAAAATTGCTTGATATTCTTAAAGGAAAATTTGGATCAATAGGAAAAAAATAATTCAGATTATCTGAAAGAAAAAGTCATACTAAATTGTTTGGTTTCTCAGATTTATTATGCGTTGTACCCCCTAACACACAAGTATTCCTTATGAATGAAAACTGATTCAGAGGAAAGCACAAAAATGTTTCTTAATTTACTCTATCACCTATGAGGAAGGACACACATATTAAGCTTTTATTTTTAAAGCAACGTTATCAAAGTTCTTGAAGAAAATATTTAAAGCATCCTTCAAAGGAAAATAACCATAGTTCTAATAGAACCCTACAAAATAAATTTTAAAAAATGCATTACATAGCCTTCATTTATGTCAAAGTTCTGATACTTTGGATCTGAAAAACTAAACAATATTATCACTACAATGAACAAAAATTCAATTTAAGCACTGTATACTTCTTTCTACTGCAAAGGTCTTTGAAGAGACTTAAGACACCATGTTGCTTTAAGATCTTTAAAAAAAAGATATTACAATTGTAGAACACAAATGCACCTAAAACTAAATATATTAGAACACATGAAAGAAAAATTTGTAAACTACTAGCTAGAATCATCTTTAAAAGACTAAACGATCCTCAAACACCACAGTTATATTATTTTCAAGGGGAGAATTATTGCTTTTCATTGAACAAAAAAATTGCTTGTTTTGGACTATAAGCTCCAAAAATCTCTTCTTCCAGCTGTACATTTCAGGATGAAGGATAACCCCTTACCTACAAGCAATCTCCATGATTAAAGGGTTATTTCCAAACACTTCTGTTTATTAACCCCTCCTCTCCTGTGCTGAAAATGCAGCAGACATATAAAGCACACATTTTTAATTAACAAACATTTGGAAAGCGAAGGCGGGTTTTGGTAGTTAATGGCAATTATTAATCCTCAACATAAACAGGAAATAGTGCTAAGTGGCAGGCTCCAAACCAAATACTAATGGGCCTCAGGAAATCCAAAGTACTTTTTCTCCTTGCATGCAGGTTTCCATAATGCTGTTGTACCTGATGCTTATAAAACGTGTCAGTCTCCACTAGCTGAACATGTGCTCACAGAGCGGGAGGGGGTGGGAGAGCTTTCCTCTTAGCCCTCGCCCAGGCAACTTCTCCAGGCCATTCCTTTTGTCCAATTTTACTTCCATGAATAACCATGCTGGGCATGGCACAAAACCAAGATTTTAGCATCACATACACCTTTCTGCTTTTGAGCAAAAAATTTATTCAACTTTTACACTTCCTAATTGGTAATGGCCTTCTCCACTATATACTGACAATTTCACAGGCTCATTTGCTCTTAATCCGGAGAAAACAATTCTAGCCACTGCTAGGTGGTTCACGACGGCCAACTCAAAGAGAAAGCAGCTTCAGGAACATCAAGTTAAAAAACAGATGAGCCAGCCCGTTTCATCGGTAAAGAATTCTGTGCACGTTGCCCCTCCCCCTTTTCAAAAATTGAAGACAAAGGGCATTTATTTAAATATGGTAAACTCAGAAAATTCCTAGAAAGCGTGTAGAGTTGACACACATTCAGCTGACGCCATCATTTCAGGGTCAGGGCCTGCCAAATCTGGCGGAGAGGAACTTAGCACTCCCCAAGAAGATGGCAAGTAACAGGCTCCTCTAAGAACTGACTCGTTTCAAAGCTAAGGTAGATAGTGTAGTTTCTACTCAGGTAGGGCACTCCCAATGTCAAGCTTCGGGCATAATAATGACAAAAGTCAAGATTTAGGGTTCAGTTCCAGCTGATTTTATTTCCTTCTCAAAAAAAGTTATTTACAGAAGGTATATATCAACAATCTGACAGGCAGTGAACTTGACATGATTAGCTGGCATGATTTTTTCTTTTTTTCCTCCCCCAAACATTGTTTTTGTGGCCTTCAATTTTAAGACAAATATTCTACACGGCATATTGCACAGGATGGATGGCAAAAAAAAGTTTAAAAACAAAAACCCTTAACGGAACTGCCTTAAAAGGCAGACGTCCTAGTGCCTGTCATGTTATATTAAACATACATACACACAATCTTTTTGCTTATTATAATACAGACTTAAATGTACAAAGATGTTTTCCACTTTTTTCAATCTTTAAACACAACAGCTATAAACCTGAACACATATGCTATCGTCATGCCATAAGACTAAAACAATTATATTTAGCGACAAGTAGAAAGGATTAAATAGTCAAATACAAGAATGAAAAACGCAGTACATAGTGTCGCGAACTCAAATCGGCATTTAGATAGATCCAGTGGTTTAAACGGCACGTTTTTGCTTATAAAAAAAGTGCAAAAAAGATGTGGTTTACAAATTAAAGCTACAGGATCCCTTTTTGCTGTAAATGCACCAGTTTTAAAGCCTCTGGACAGGATAGTACTTTGTTTAAAAAATTTGTTTGTCTTAAAAGCATACAGTGTTTGGCTAATTCCCTCCCCTGTTTATAAGACTGGGGTCGAAGGGTGGACACTGGTGGCAGATTAAGGGATACTGTCACTTTAAGAAGCCTGCAGATTGAAGTGTAAACATGGAGAAATTAGGGGCTGATTTTTTAAACTGTGAGATATTAACCAGCCGCCCTATTATAAAAATCAGGAAATCCAAACAGCGATTTACACCGATTAACACCCCCTTTATATATTTTTTACAAAAATACACTGAGAAAATAATCAAACGTTTTCATCTCTCTTGTCTTTTTTTGTTTTTTAAAAGTGTCAAAAGTCTACATTTAAATATAAAAAATTAAAAGTTAAAACTCTAGCCCTTCAGTGAAGGAGACGTAAAATGGCGTGGGTAACAACAACTACCAAAAAAAAAAAAAGAAAAGAAAAGAAAGATAAAGAAGATAACAGAAGGAAGGAAGCAAGGAAGGAAGCAGAAAAAAAGAAAAAAAAAAGCAAAAGAAAGGAAAGAAAAACAGGGACAAAGTAAGAAAAAAAATGTTTGGCCAGTATAAATACGTCCACATATAAAATGGCATCTGATTACATTTACAAGGAAAAAAAATACGAGGATGGAGCATCGGTGAGGGGAAAAAAACACGTCTTCTCATTTACACCTATAAGGAATAAACACATACACACTGAGAAAAAATTTGGTCCTGAATTGTTTTTTAAAGTCCAGCACAGATTTGAGTTGCGTTTGAATCCCTTAAAGAGTTAAGAATGAAAAAAAGCTGGTGATAATTTTGTTTGTAGGAATCAAACATAGCGCCATCTATCTGCTTTTTATATTATCCTACACTATTTTAAAAACTGCTCAACAGTCTTATACAGAAATCTTTAAAAGATAGACAGGATAACATGCTATATTAACCCCACCAGTGAAATAATCCAACACCATCACGATTCCGATTAAGAGAAGAAAAAAATCTTTTTTTTTTTCCCCGAAACCACTCGCCCTCCACTGCCCCGGTACCACATCAAAGTCTCCTCTCCTCCACGCCTGCGGGCCTGTGAAGTCGCACCTCACTGATTTCATATCTGCAGGAGGTGGAGGCCCCGGAGTCGCCGCCACCTTCTCCCGAACGTGCAAATCCATTTCAGTTTTATTAGGAGCCCCTTCCAGGCCAGTTCGTGTCCTTCTCTCCCCCGCCCCTCGCCCTCGCTGGTGTGGCTTCCAACTAGGTTCTCAGGTCATTTCCTAGCGCCGGTCACTCAACATCTCCTCCTCCGGCTGCAGGAGCCAGAAAGAAAAAAAAAAAAAAAAAAAAAAAGGGAAGAAAAAGTAAAAGGAAAAAAAAAACCCCAAATCGGGAATTCACCAGCGTGGAGTCTCTCAGTCCCGGCGCTCGAACCTGCACGACCCCCAAACCTCTGCCGTCGGTCACACTCCACTCCCCGGAGCCTTCAGTCTTCTTCGGGGGAAAAAAAAGCGGGGGAGGACGGGGGTGCTGAGAACAAAATCCCCAGGGGCGCGTTGGATTTTTTTTTTTCTTCCTTCCTTCTCTCTTGACCAAGAAAAGAAATAAAACAAAACAAAAACACCAAGGGGGCGATGAGAGAGGAACGAGATTCCTTCAGTCTCTAGAAAATTACCAGCTCGGCTTCTTGCTGGGGGTGCAGACAAGTCCGGAAGCTCGTTGGAAAACGGGGGTGGGGGGGCTCTCTTCAAGCAAAGGGGAGGAAACTCGAAGTCGCTTTTTCGCCATCAACAACACCACCAGTAACAACAATGAAAGGTCGCCCCCGTCTACCGCTGCCTCCCCCGCGTCCCCGCGGCCGGGGAGGTGGGGGGATGGGAGCGCGGATGCAAACGCGCCGCTGCGCTCCTCTCCGACGCCCGGGATGCGGCCCAAGCCGGCTCTGCTAACTTTTTTTTTTTCTTTTCTTTTTTTTTTATTTTTCCCTTTTCTCTTTCCACTCTCTCTCTGTCCACTTTTTTGTTTTTCCTCTCTTGCCCCCACCCCCTGGCCCTCTTCTTCTCCCAGCCCGCGCGCCCATCAGTAGGTGAAGACCAGGTTGGAGATGCTGGACTCAAGCCAGTCTCCCGAGATCATCTCGCTCACCTCGGGCGTGCAGTAGTCCGGGAACTCGAAGTGCGAGCCGGAGCCGGGCTCGAAGTTAAAATCCAGGTCCCGGTCCAGCGCCGACGACGAGCTGAAACTGCCCAGGGACATGCTCTCAAAGTTTGAGCTGGGGTTCAGGTCGAGCAGGTCGTCTTCGAACTCATCATCGGAGGACGAGGAGCCCGAGGAGGAGGACGACGACGACGAGTGGGACGAGGCCGAGGAGGACGCGTGCGAGGGCGCGCTGGACGGGGCGGGCGAGGCGGCGCGCAGGCTGGCGTAGCTGCGGTGATCGGCGGGCGAGCGGCCGGCGGCCGGCGACGAGGCGGCGCTGCTGCGGCCGCTCAGGCTCGGCCCGTCCGGCGAGCAGCCCGCGCCGCCGTCCTCGTACAAGCCCAGGGGGTCGCTGGGGTCAGCGCTCGCGCTCACGCCGCCGACGGGCGACGACGATGCGCCCAGGGCGCCGAACAGGTAGACGCGCTTCACCTTCTTCTCGGCCAGGTGCTTGCCCGGGGCGGCGAGGGCGGCGGAGGCCGCGGCCGCGGTGGAGGCCGAGGCCGAGGCGCCGGGAGTCCGCGCCTTGTACAGCGCGTGGTGGTCGGCGGCGGCGGCGCCCAGGGGCAGCAGGGCGGCGGCCCCCGCCTGCTCGGCCGCGAAGGACGAGGAGGCGGCGCCGGCCGCCGCTTTCCCGCCGCCGCCGCCCGCCAGGATGAGCTTGGCGTGCGGTTTGCTGAGCCCGCCGCCCGCGCCGCCCGCCGCCTTGGAGCCGCAGCTCTTTTTCTGCGCCGGTTTGGAGTTGGCGCCGCCGCCGCTCGCGCCGCCGCCTCCTCCCCCCGCGTTGCTGCTCCCGCCGCCGCCGCCGCCCCCGTGGCCGCCCCCGCCGCTGCCACCGACCTTGTCGCCCTTCTCCCCTGGCTTGGGGGCGGCGGCCGAGGAGCTGGCGTTGGCGTTGCCGGACTTCACCTTCTTCCTGGGCCGGTACTTGTAGTCGGGGTAGTCAGCCATGTGCTTGAGGCGCAGCCGCTCCGCCTCCCGAATGAAAGGGATCTTGTCGCTGTCTTTGAGCAGCTTCCAGCGTTTGCCCAGCCGCTTGGAGATCTCGGCGTTGTGCATGTCGGGCGACTGCTCCATGATCTTGCGCCGCTCGATCTGCGACCACACCATGAAGGCGTTCATGGGCCGCTTGATGTGCCCGCTCGGCGTCTTGCACCAGCTCGGGTCGTCGGCCTTGCCGCCCGTGGAGGCGGTGGAGCCGGGCGTGGGGGAGGAGGCGATGCCCAGCTCGAGGCCGGCGCCCGAGTCCGAGCTCTCGCCGGCCAGCAGCGCTTCCGTGTTCTCGGCGTTGTTGGTTTGCTGCACCATGGCCCCGGCTCGGCGGGCGCCCACGCGCGCTCACACCCTCGCGGCGGCCGCGGCGCGATCGCCGGGCCCTCCGGGTTCCCCGGGCCAAGCACACGCCGGGCGGGAGGACGCGCGCGGCGGCCGAGCGGGCCTCTCCACTCCTCGCCGGGGCGGAGGCGGGCGAGGAGAGAAAAGTCTCCAAAAGATGCGGGCAAGGAGTACTCCGCCTCTTGCAGAGGAGTTATAGTTCCCAGGCTGGAGAGTCTCTCCCTCCCTCTCGCTCGCTCTCTTTCTCTCTCTCTCTCTCTCTCACCGTTCCGTAGTTTGCTCTGTCTCTCGGCTGAGTCTGGTCACCGTGTTGAAGTGGAGAGGAGTTTCTTGAATGCTGCTTGCTGAGCTTCCAAAGCAAGTTTCTCGCCGCCTCCCAGGCAAGTCTTTTTTTTTTTTTTCCTCCCCTGAAGCAGTTGATTCCAGTTCACCAGCGCTCTCAGGAGCTCAGGAAAGCGACATAGTCTCTATCACTTAGTCCCTTTGCTACAATGCAAAGCAAAAAAGACTCTGGCTCCAGGACTCTCTGTGGGCGGAATCGGTACTAAGGAGTTTGTGCAATTATTTTGTTGCAAGGTAGGAAGCCAAAAAGCCTTCATGCAACAGACTGGCATGAATAAATGTATGTTTTCCCCTCCCTTCTGCAAGAAGGGAGCTCGTAATGGCAGAGTTCCTCCAATGCAGACTCTTAAAGAGCGTGCAAGAACTAGCGACCCGGGAGCGAAGCAGGCCGCTTCCCCTCACACACTGTTTCTCTTGCTGCAGCTTAGAGCAGACCCCAATTCCGCCTCGCGCCTCTTTATCCTTCCACAGTCTTGGCCGCGGCCAATCAGCCGCTGTAACCAACGCTTCCTCGTGCCAAGCCCCTCCCCCGGGCTTCCCATTGGCTTGGAACCCGATGCAATAATAATCTCCGCGTGCAATGAGAAGCTCCATGTCTGACCTCATTCCAATTTACAGAGCAAACTTTTTAAAAGGGCTAGGAGTACAGCTGAGATTTCTGCTGCCTCTTTTTTCCTTTTGCTGTGTGTGTGTGCGTGCGCGCGCGGGTGTGTGTGTGTGGTGTGAAGAGGATGTTAATGCATGAAATTATTAAGGGGAGAGACGGAAATGTATTCTAACCATTATGTTAGATAACAAGGGGCTTAGAAGGGGGGTATGGGTGAAATACTGTAAATGGAAGCTTTCTGCTTAAAAGCCAAGTGATTATTTTTATTAGTTCTTTTCAGTATTGGAATAAAGAATCAGCCTCTGGTGCAAAATCTGTTCCTCGGCTCCTTCATAAAGCCAAGGATGTAAAAGGGGGAGGGAAAGCCACAACAGTAAATCAGTGGATATTGAAAACCATTAAGAAAGTGGTACCTAGACACCTGTCATCACAATTATTTTAACAACTCTAGGTACAGCACAGATGTTGATGTATTGTGCAAATCCCTTCAGAGCAATTTTTGTGCTGTTTGTGGAAGGCAGAGAAGAGGAATTTTTGCAATAATTACTTGCTCTCATAACCAAACAGGGGTTAACTATGGTTATTTCATGATTTAAACTACCCTGTAAATCCTGGATAGCCCAAACAGAGGAGCTTTCCACTGGAACACATTAGGCAGTGTGTTCCATAATTAACTCAATGGGAGAATTTCCATAGAGTTTTGTATAGGATGATAATGGTGGGTAAAGGATGGGAATCGATTGGACCCTCTAAATATTTGTTTCCCACGTTTTCAGAATTAAAGATTGCTTCACTCTCCATCCTTCTCTCCTCAAAACCCTCCTCCTCCTTTCCTTTATGTATATTTTCTTCTGTATATTTGTTACTTGAATCAAATGGAACTAAAAGGCTAAGGCAAAAGAAACTGTAGAAGGAGGTGGTAATCGGGAGCAGAGGAGAATGGAAGCTCTGGTTTATATTAGCCCTGGCTGCTAGTCCTTCCTGGTTTTGTAACCCTGGGGTTTTCCTCATCTGTGATATGGGAACACCAGGAGCTACTTAAATAGGGTTCCTGTGAGGGTTCAGTGAGTTTAATGTATATTAAGCCCTCAATGAATGCTATTATCTTTCCCTTGATAATTCAAATGCCAGGCACTCCTTCTAGAAGAAGCAGCATGTTGTTCAAGAGACTCAAATTGAGGATGGCCACTGATGTGAAAAAATTATCACAGATCTTGGATGTGAACCATCGTGGGATGGTAGTGGCAGCCCTGTGGTCCCAATGATTTTTAAAGATAGGAATTTCGTGAAGAGCATGATGAAGAATGTGGCAAAGAAAAAGGTGTCTAGGTAGTCAGAATACACGTTAATTTGGCCACAAAAATTACCTTTGTTCCAAGGTGTGAAAATCAGAATTCGAGTAAAAATTGCTCTTCCCTAACACCATAACTAGTAAACTTTCTATAGGCCAATGATAGGTGCTTCGGTAGGGCCAACCCAACATAAGGTCAGCTTTCCATTCATATCAGGCTAGTGCTACACAGTAGATTTCTATTTATCTTGTCAAACGTTTAAAGTATGTAGGCTGGCGAGAGGCCCAGGTTGTCAGATTTAGAATTTTACTGGAAAGAGCACTCATTGGAGACATCTGACTGGATCTCCAAGGATCAACCACAAGCCAGAAAGTTTTTGTGGGTAAAAGCAAATAATTTTTGACCATTAGCTACCCAAGTTATATACTTTTTCTTTTAGAAGGGGAAACAAATCTTAAAAACAAACAAACAAAAAACCCACAGGCCCCCTTTTTGCCTATAACAAAGTTGGGTGTGTTATCATGCATTTTATTTTCTTGGAACTGAAACAGCAGAACACACCCCTCAGTGTCTCAATCTGACATAAAAATTGCTCTTAAGAGGTCTATTATTTATAAAATCAATATTTTCACCAGAATAAAAAAACATAAATACTATATTTATTTTGGGAGTTATACCAACTAATGATTTGAGGGTGTAGTTTGTGATAATTCAGTCAAGCTGAGTATCAATATAATTGATTATATTTCTAAAAGCCATTTATGCTTCCACCACTGAATATGATAGGGGAAAAGTGGAAGTTAATCAAAGAAGTCATGGTAATTTTGTTTGTGCTTAAAGCACAGATTTTTAAAAGTGTGTACTAAAAAAATAGCCACTGGCCTATTTCTATTGTTAGATGTATTTTCTGTATTTCAACAAATCAAATAGATTTTAAGACACACCATTGTTACATGTCACTCAGGAAGAAAAACTGCCAATGAAACAGTGACATCCCCCTGATTGTAAGACATCTCCCTAGTTCAGAGATGTTGAAAATGACAAGAAAAACTTCTTAGAATTGAAGAAATATGGTATTAGTAATTTCCACTGACTTTATAAGATTATTATAGTCTATATGAATGCTTAGACTTCTGAAGTAGGTTTGTTCTTCTGTGTCAGTAGTGCTCTTAAAATGTAAGAAACCATGTGACAAATGGCCTTTGATTAAAGTCAGCCTCCTCACCAACTAAGTACGTGCAGGCTGGAATGTATTAGGCCTCTGAATACCAAATAACGAGAAAAGATTTCTGTGTTCTCACTACCTAACTTCGTATGCTTCGTAACCACTTCTCCATTACTGACATTTTTTCCCCAAATACCAGATATTTGGTGGCCCCTACTAAATCAGAACTCAGTGTTCCCTCTGCTGGCTTTGCAGTACATGAAGTAATTCTTAATGCTACTCTTTAAGCCATATTAACAGTAAACCAAGATAATTTTGCAAAGAAAAAAAAATCCTGTTTTAGAATAATAGACTAATTGTCTTTAGGAGCAATGATGTTAGACATTTCAAATTTTGAATTAAGGTAAATATTTTATTTATTTCCCACTAAATAATAGAATTCTATTTGAGATGTAATATTTGCTAACTCATTTCTTTTCTCCTGCTCTCACACACCTGCCCAACATAAAATCTCACAGCCATGAAATGGTATGGGGTTTAGAGGGAAATAAGATTCTGTCCTATTGCTTAATACATTCCTATGGCAGAGAGGGGAAAAAAGCTGAAGGAAAATTAGTTTAACAAATCTCCTGGATTTGCACTGATTTGCTAGATTTTGCCTTGCCTCGGTTATAGAAAGTATGATTGTAGGAACTGGTCTGACCTGACAAGTGTTCAGTTCAAATAAAATAAAGAGGGAAAAAACCCTGTCTTCGTTGCTTTAGCAGACAGGGAAGAAACCCTGGGAAATCTGTTGTTATTGGCCTTTGTCAACTGAAAGGCCCCAGGCTTTTCGCTTCCACCCTTTATGGAAAGGAACCCTCCACCCGAGGCTAATTTACTTCTCAATCAAGTAGACAAACTTCACTCGCACTTGATCCTTTTGGGCTGATGAAGTGGTATTGGAACTGACTTCCCTTTTGGGGGTTGTATTGAAAAATAATATATGGAAGGATTTCTTACTTGTAAAATATCAAAGTAGGATTCTGGGGTAAAATGAAATCTAAGATTTATTTTTACTTAACCTAAGAGATAAGCACCCTGCGTTTCTAATAAATATTAACCACTTTCGCTCCCCTTCTAACCAGCGACCAGCACCTTGAGTTAGCACTTCATACCAATGCCAACTCATTTTTCCTTTCCTCTCAACTTTCTCATGAGAACAAGCAGAAAACGAGTGTTTGCCCGGGCCACGTAGATTTGAAGCATAATACGAGCTTCTGCTCCATTTCTCGAGGCGGAGGCGAGGCACACCCACCCGGAGCCTGGGTTGCCTCTGCCGCCAGCCGGCTCCCAATCTGGGGAGAAGCAGCCGCCAGGTGGCAGCGCTGAGCCTCCCTGCGCCCTCGCGGAGATGTGGGAAAACGTGGGGATGGCCAGACGACTTTCTTCTCTCCCTTCCTCCTCTCCCGAGCCCCTATCATCCCTCCACTACCTTTCTTAGGTAGCAGTTTAAACGAGCAGCGGTTAATAGGGTGTGTCAGTGAATTCTGATGATTTTTTTTCCTCATAAATCAAAGTTTAGGACAACCAACCGCCGCCTCCTGTTCACTCATCGGAAGCTCCCAGACACCGGGGAAGCCAAGGCTAGCTCCCGTTTGGATCTAGTAACTGAAGCTGGGAGATGATCCGTTACCATGGCCGTATCTTGCTGAAGCCGGAACGAGTCACAACGCGGTTTCTCCGCCAGCCACTCTCGATTTTGGAGATCGGCTGCAGAGAGACGGCGCGCGGTCCTTCAGGACTAGCAGAGGCCACCCCTTCTCCTAAAAAAATGGTCTCCCTCGGCCAGAATGCCTCGCCGAGCGCCGCGGCTCGGGAGCGCAGGCACGGCGCCCTTTCTGCCCTGAGCCTGCCCAGGATTAAAGGCGCTCAAGCCTCGTTCCGCCGCGGCGGTCGAGCCTCGCCTTTCGATTACAGTGACAGGGAGGAAATAAATTGGAATCGACTCGGGCTGTGCTTTTTGGAGGAAAGTCTTTCCTACTGTAAACATGTTTCAGGCGATCCTGTCAGCAGCACTTTAACACCCGTCTTCCGTTTAGGTTTTACGATCGGGAAAGGAGCTGAAGACGCGCGCGCGGGCGCGCGCGCACACGCAGCCCAAGTGAAGACGCCCCCGTGCCCTCGCGAGCTCCTAGCGCTCTGAAGTGGCAACCGGCCGCCGCTAGCCTGGGGGTCGTTTTACGGCCGCACGCTCCTCAATCCTCCTACCCCCAGAGCCCCCATGGCCTTTGGCGATGGTGCCCGGTTCCATCACTGACCGGAACTGACAGCCACTTGGCCCCCTTCTCCCGCGCGTGCCCACAACCTTCCCTCTGGACGCCTAAATGCCCTCTGCGCGCTGTGGGTCTGGAACCTACGCTCCAGCTGGCACACCACGTTCCTCCATCGGCCGGGTATCCCCTCCCCTGTCCCTACAGGCTGAGGCCCCTTTAGCTTGCAGCAGCCTGGTCTCTTGCAGGGGGCAGAGGAGGGCGTTGTGCGCGGCGGGCAGGGGAAGGAAAAAGCCGTGGGGCGAAGGAAGGTTGACAATTGGTTGCACTCGAATTCTCAAGAGTCCCCTCCCCAGGGACTTCGGCGGGGCAATCGTGCCTCAGTGCCCTCACTCAGTGCCCCTCACTCATGCGGGAAAGGCGGGGCTTGGGGACAGTCGCGGAGTCCGGGAGGGCCGCGAGGCGCCCCAGGGTGCCAAGCTCCCTTGCCAAGGGGTGCACCCGATGCCCCTAGTGATTCGGCCCCTGGTTTCAGGTCTGAGGAGAGGGACAGGTAAATAACTGGTAGAGGCTGCACCCCAGGCGCAGTTACTAGAAGCAAAGCTTCGTGGAGGGGTTCGGCTCGCTTTGTCCCCTTGGATTCGAGTGTCTGTCTTTCCGCGGACCACCGCGGCAGCCAGGCCCGGGAACAAGCGTCCAGGTGGGGCTGCCTCCCCCACCCCGGGGCGCCCCGAAACCATCCTAGTGACCCCAGCACACGGCGTGGCTGGGAGCACACCCCACGGGATCCCCACCCCCAACCCAACAGCCAAGTAGAAGCAATTACAGTTGGAGCCCCGCGGGGAAAGCGGCTGATTTCACTTATGGAAAAACGCTTAAACAAGAGCAAACCGAAGCCGACGCGAGCAAACCAGTTGACCTACAATTGGAGGTTGTGCGAGGGCGGGCTGAGGCGGGCGCGCCTGCCAGGGAGGGAAACCCGCTGGGGAGTGGGCAGAGGGAAGCGAAGCAAAATGTCAGATAAGAGACGAGAGGAAGAGGGGAGGGGGAGAAAGAAAGGCGCTTGGTTGCAGAGGGGAGATGGGAAGGCACGGAGCCCGCGAGGGCGACCAGTGACGCGGGTTAGAGGGGAAGGGCGGCGGGCGCGTGGCGGGCGGCGGGCGCAGGACGCGCGTGCTCGGCCGGGCACCCGATCTCCTCGCTCCCAGCCCTCCCCTTCCGGGATCCCGCCGCAGCCTGACATCACGTGTGGCGCAGACGGCGGCGGGGAAGCTGGAGGGGATGGGAGGGGAGGGGTGGAGTGGAGTGGGGTGGGGCAGGGACCAAAGAACTCAGTGCCCCACCGCGCCGGGCGTGGCGCACACCTGGCACCCGGGACTCGCCATCTGCTCCAGGCTCACCGCCTCTCGGGCCTGGGATGTGGGCTTGGAGAGAGATAAGGATACTGCCTGGGGAGTGGATGGCTTCGCGTCAACCGCCGCAGTGAACCCAGTCAATCAACGTTTATGGTGCTCCTACTGTGTGCAGAGCGCAGCCTTGGTCCCCTCCAGCTGCTGGGCTCAGGAACTGCGCCATCTGTTCTGTTATACCCGCAAGCTAGAAGAGAATCCTGTATATGTTGTTGTATAATAAATTCGCAATTTGAATAATAATGTATAAGCAAATTCGCCATGCCGAGGAGGGTGGTGGAGGCGGTTTGGGGGTTTGGAGAAGTGTGGGGTCTGGCAGAGTAAGGTTGGAAAGTTCTGTGATTTTTCTGAAGCACCAGTGGCCATTTACACCCCGTGCTTCCTGTCCCACATTCTCCCAACACAGATCAAAATGAACAATAACAATTTAAAGAAGTAATTTAGTGCCACTTAATCTGGGCTAGAAAGGTTCACAAATAACTGAAGGCTAGTCCTTAAACACTCCAACTTAATTTATTCATTTCACAGACCTCAGACCCAAAACACTGCCCTGTAACAAGTGTTTTGTAATGTAACTTTACTATCCTGAAAGAAAATTGGTGGATAATATAACCTACTAGCACCTAATTTTTTTAAAAAATCAACGTAATGCTCCAACTACAATATAAAGGAGATCTACAAGATACGTAATTTATAATAAAACAACGTACATTTCACATGTGCATGCTCAGGCTCTCTTTCACTAGAACACCCAAAATGTTGTCTAAAATTCTCCCCAGGGAGTACTCCTGCCCAGATGTGAATTATGCACTTATGGGTGCCAGGCAAGTACTAAGTATGGAAATACTATTGATACTCCAAATTCTTAAGTTCACAGTGGATGTGGCAGCTTCTCAGGATAAATCAAGCAGGACTTCTTTCCTGTGGACCCTCCCCCATTGCCTCTGGATTTGGTCACATGACTTGCTTCAGCCAATGGGGCATTAGCAAGGCATGATGCAAGCAGAGGCTTGGTAAGCGCCTGCGTGTTGGGTTTTGTGCCCTCGAAACCTTGAGAGCATCGTATTGTGCAGAAGCTAGTCTAACTTACTGCAGGAGGAAAATCCCTGTGGGGAGAGCTGAGTTGCTCTGCCAACACTAGCATCTCAGGCATGTGACTGAGGCTATCTTGGACTTCAGTAGGATGGTCAGATGACTGCAGCCACATGAGTGATCCCAGATGAGTCCTGCAGAAGAATCACTCAGATGACAGCCCCTCAGAATTCTGAGAACAATAAATCGTTTCAAATCACTGTGTTGGGGGTGGTTTGTTACTCGGTAATAGGGGACAGAGTAGCATTAATTACAATACCATGTGAGAGATGCCAAAATACAATCCACCCAAGAAGGCTGTCTTTTCTTAATGACTCTGGATCTTCATTAGGAGTTCAATCAATATATTCATCAGTGCCCATGGTAGATATAGGGGTTAGCTGGTCTTGAATAACTCCAGACATCTTATCTACTTTGGTGACAAATTGTGCTCCTTTGCCGTTTCCCACACTTCCCTGAAACTCTTTCTCCCCTCAGGAGGCCTGCTACTCACTAGCAGTGTTGTTGTTATTGTTGTTTTGGTGAGGAAGATTGGCCCTGAGCTAACATCTGTGCCAATCTTCCTCCATTTCATATGTGGGATGCGCCTCAGCATGGCTTGATGAGCAGTGTGTAGGTCCTCACCTGAGATCTGGCTGCAAACCCTGGGCCACTGAATTGAGCGTAGGAACTTAACCACTACACCACCGGCTGGCCCCAGCAGTGCTGTTTTTTTTTCATCCCTGCCACCCCTGCTGTTTGTGGTCTCTCCTGGCTAGCTCTTTTCTATCCACTTTTGTTCCCCCTTTTCCTTCTTCCTGGTCTCATTTCTCTCCCTTTTCTGCTATTGCTTCAATATTTATTTACTGATGGGCAGTAAACAGACCAACCATATTAAGCCTTCAATAATTTGTTTCTTTAGCTTATCTTGTTTTTTTTGCCATTGCTTTTGCTTATAAATTTCTTTCAGTCAGTTGATGGGGGAGGCATGACTATCAACTCTCTAGACCCTGGAAAAGTGTAGTGTTCACAGGCAGGGTGTATTTCTTTTTTAAAAAATATTATTATTATCATTATTTTGCAGGGAAAGATTCACCCTGAGCTAACATCTGTTGCCAATCTTCCTCTTTTTTTTTTTCTCCCCAAAGCCCCAGTACATAGTTGTGTATCCTAGTTGTAGGTCATTCTAGTTCTTCTGTGTGAACTGCCCCCACAGCATGGTAACTGACAGATGGGGGGTGTGTTTCCCCGTGCAGAAGCAAACCTGGGCTGCCCAAGCAGTGGTCAGTGCTGAGCTTTTAACCACTAGGCCAGCAGGGCTGTTTTTCTATATTATTATTTTTGATAAAACCTTATCTGCAAACGCATCTTTGAGAAATAACTTTCATCATCATCACTTATAAAAAATCTTTCTATTCTTTTTTTTTTTTTAGGGATTGGCACCTGAGCTAACATCTGTTGCCAATCTTCTTTCTTCTTCTTCTTCTTCTTCTCCCCAGTCTCCCAGTACATAGTTGAATATTATAGTTGCAGGTCCTTCTGGTTGTGCTATGTGGGACGCTCCTCAGCATGGCTTGATGAACAGTGCCATGTCTACACCCAGGATCCAAACTGGTGAATCCCTGGACCACTGAAGCAGAACATGCAACTTAACCACTCAGCCACGGGGCCAGCCCCATATTCTTTTTTTTTTTGTGCTCACCAATAGTCTAATTTTTATCCATCACCAGACATATATGCCCCTTTACCCCTTTCACCCACCCCTCCACCCCCTTCCGCTCTGGTAACCACTAATCTGTTCTCCTTATACATGTGTTTGTTTATCTTCCACATATGAGTGAAATCATACACTGTCTGTCTTTGTCTGGCTTATTTCACTCAACATAATACCCTCAAAGTCTAGCTGTGTTGTTGCAAACGGGACGATTTTGTCTTTTTTTATGGCTGAGTAGTAGTCCATTGTATGTATATACCACATCTTCTTTATCCTTTCATCCATTGATGGGCACTTGGGTTGTTTCCACATCTTGGCTATTGTGAATAATGCTGCAATGAACATAGGGGTGCATAGATCTCTTTGTATTGTTGATTTCATGTTCTTTGGATAAATACCCAGTGGTAGGATAGCTGGATCATATCAAATTTCTATTTTTAATTTTTTGACAAATCTCCATTCTGTTTTCCATAGTGGCTGTACCAGTTTGCAGTGTATGAGGGTTCCCTTTTCTCCACATCCTTTCCAACACTTACTATTTCTTGTCTTGTTAATTACAGCTATTCTGATGGGTGTGAGGTGATATCTCATTGTAGTTCTGGTTTGCATTTCTATCGGGTGTAATTCTAATGCCATGGGATGGTGTACTAGTCAGGGTTCTCCAGAGAAATAGAACCAGCAGGATATATATTGATTATGGAGGCTGGTGAGTCCCAAGATTTGCAGTCAGCCAGCTGGAGACCCAGGAGGGCTAATAGTGTGGTTCCAGTCCAGAGGTAAGGAGGCTCAAACCCAAGAAGAGCTGATATTTCAGTTGGAATCCTAAGGCAGGAAAAAAACCAATGTCCCAACTTTCAGGCAGTCAGGCAGGGGAAAAGTCAGCCTTTCGTTCGGTTCAGGCCTTCAGCTGATTGAGTGAGGCCGGCCACCTTAGAGAGGGGAATCTACTTGATTCAGTTTATCAATTTAAATATTAAACTCATCCAAAACCACCCCCCAGAAGCACCCGCCATAATATTTGACCAAACATCTGGGCACCTCGTGGCCCAACCACGCTGACATAAAATTAACCATCACAGACAGTTACCAACAATCCTGCCTTACAGAAATGACTTTACTCAAGGATGGTCTTTATGTATAGGTTTGAATAAATAGCCACCCAAGAAGACACCTTGATGGAAAATAGGGAAGATCTTCAATCCTCCCTTCTGATATCTTACCTCTCCAACCAATAAATAACAGCAAAGTTTCCATAATTAGGATTCATCCCTTCAGATTATAAAATACGTATATATAATATATATTTTGTATGTGTGTGTGAGGAAATTCGGCCCTGAGCTAACATCTGTTGCCAATCTTCCTTTTGATTGAGGAAGATTGGCCCTGAGCTAACATCTGTTGCCAGTCTTCCTCTGTCTTATATGTGGGACACCACCACAGCATGGCTTGATGAGCAGTGTGTAGGTCCACACTGGGATTGAACCCATGACCCCCCGGGCTGCTGAAGCAGAGTGTATGAACTTAACCACTAAGCCACCAGGTTGGCCCCTATAAAATATATTTTTGTAATTAAAATTCAGATTATCCACGAAGCTGTTGTACTGAGCTACTATTAGGCAATAACAGCTTACAGTGCAGTTCTTTATAACAGCTGTTCTAGTCGGTTCAAGTAGATTTTAACATGGGCAGGAGCGGTTGGGGAGAGGGAAAGAGAGAAGATCACTTTGAGAAGGGGAGGTGTGAATGTAGTGCTCTCAGCTAAAGGGTCTGGGATGATAGGTGAGAAAAGAAAGAACTGAAGGTTAAAATATGCTGCCCTTCTTAAACACACAGCTTTAATTTCTTGAGACTGGAAAGTCCCCGATGTTAATATGCAAGATAGTATCACTGGAATTGCTTCAAGTTTAAGGTATGATATGGCTTAGCTCAGAATACATAGAGCTTTCCTTTTCATGTATATGCCTCAAGGGTAAAGTGAAAAAGAAAAAAAAAAAGACTCCTGAGGAAATTCCATACCATGTAATTAAAGGATATTCTTCACTGACTTTCCTTTAGAAGTAATTTTATTATGATAATCTTTGCCTATAATACTAGTAGTCCGAACAACAGTTTTTAGATGATTAGAACTTGGAGGATTTTTTTTAAAAAGCAATAATCAGAGAAAATGTTATGTCTTTGTGTTGGTTTAGGTATTCTTTACTGTATTTGTCTTAATAGATGGACTATGCTGAGATGTAGCAAAGTCCTGAAAACTCAACGACTCAACACATTCAAGTTATTTCTTATTGATGCAAAGTCTACTGTGGGCCCAGGAACTCTCCAGGATGGCTGTCTTTCCCAGCACTTTCTCAGGGTACTAGACTGAGTGGCTCCCTATCTAAACATGTGGCCTCCATGGTTGCCCTGAAAGGGAGAGCGTACAGAACTCCCACTCACTCTTAAATGCCTCTTCCCAGAAGTCACACCTATCATTTGTGCTCATAGCCCATTGGACAGAACTAAGCACATGGCCCTGCCAGAAGGCTTGAAATATGGCTCTCCTCTGTGCCCTAGGAAAGAGGAAAAATGGGTATGGGTGAATATTAGAAATTTGTTCCGCATTACTTATGGAATTGATATACCCCATCTAAATATGCAATGAAGTGAATTTGTTTTAAGGAAATCCTGTTTTCCTTTTGGCTGCATGTAAAAATCAAAGTTACACTCTGCCAGGAAAAATTTTTACCTGGACTAATATTTTAGGATATTGTTCTTTCTTTTTTTTTTTCTTCAGATTTTTTTATTGAAGTGTAATTGACATACAGCATTATATTAATTTCAAGTGTACAGCATAACAATTTAATATTTGCATATAGTGCAAAATGATCATCATAATAAGTCTTGTTAACATCGTCACCATATATAGTTACAGATTTTTTCTTGTGATGACTGTCATTATTTTTTTAATTTGTTAATTTTTTTATTGATGTTATGATATTTTACAACATTGTGAAATTTCAGTTGTACATTATTATTTGCCAGTCATCTTATAGGTGTGCCCCTTCACCCTTTGTGCCCACCCCCCACCCCGCTTCCCCCTGGTAACCACTAAATAGTTCTCTTTGTCCATGTCTTTGTTTATCTTCCACATGTGAGTGAAATCATACAGTGTTTGTCTTTCCCTATCTGGCTTATTTCACTTAACATAATACCCTCAAGTTCCATCCATGTAGTTGTGAATAGGACAATTTTGTCATTTTTTATGGCTGAGTAGTATTCCATTGTATGTATATATACCATATCTTCTTTATCAAGTCATCAGTCGATGGGCACTTAGGTTGCTCCACGTCTTGGCTATTGTGAATAATACTGCAATGAACATAGGAGTACATGGGTCTCTTGGAATTGCTGATTTCAAGTTCTTTGGATAGATACCCAGTAGTGGGATGGCTGGGTCATAGAGTATTTCTATTTTTAGTTTTTTGAGAAATCTCCATTCTGTTTTCCACAGTGGCTGCACCAGTTTGCATTCCCACCAGCAGTGTATGAGGGTTCCCTTTTCTCCACAACCTCTCCAACATTTGTTATTTTTTTGTTATAGCCATTCTGGTGGGTGTAAGGTGATATCTTAGTGTAGTTTTGATTTGCATTTCCCTGATGATCAGTGATGTTGAGCATCTTTTCATGTGCCTATTGGCCATCTGTATATCTTCTTTGGAGAAATGTCTGTTCATATCTTCTCCCCACCTTTTGATTCTGTTGTTTGATTTTTTGTTGTTGAGTCTTTGTTATTTTTAAAGCTACACTTTTTTTTGGTGAAGAAGATTGGCCCTGAGCTAACATCTGTTGCCAATCTTCCTCCTTTTTTTCCCCCAAAGCCCTGGTACATAGTTGTATATCCTAATTGTAAGACATTCTAGTTCCTCTATGTGGCGTGCTGCCACAGCGTGGCTTGATGAGCAGTATGTAGGTCTGCGCCCAGTATCCAAACCTGCAAACTCCGGGCTGCCGAAGCAGAGCATGCGAACTTAACCACATGGCCATGGGGCTGGCCCCATGGGATATTGTTCTTTTTTATTTTTTTAACCTATACTAAGATCCAAAAAAATCATTAGAGACATCAACACTTCTGCTTCTGAGTATGATGTGATAGTAGCAGAAAGCTATCACAACTAGGAAAAAAGAGAGATTACAAAAATCATATTTTTAAAGATATTAGAGAGCTATAGCATATATGACTAGAAGCAATAAATTTTAGAGAGAGAGGAGGCTTTCCTATGCGAGCAAAGGCCATTTTCTTGTCTGGGAGCATTTGCTGTCTGGGCATAGGCTGTCATAGGAAAGAAAAGGGGAAAACCAGAACTTTTTATGTCCATGTGGGTTGGCATGGACAAGTTGGAATCTACAAGGTCATCCAATGAATAGCTATTTTCCCCCACAGGATATTTGCTGAGTGCTAGGGCAGTATAGAAGGCTGGGAGGCTGAGCCACAAAGAGAGAAATCAGCTGCAGACCAAGTCATGCTAGAGGAAGGCACATGCAAGAAATATTTGTATAGATATATAAAATGTACATATATATGTAGAGAGAGAGAGTGAGAGACTGACAGACAGATGGAGGGAGAGAGAGAAATTCTCCTTTTAAAAACATTTTTATATTTATATATATGAAACAATATATCTCCCTTTCAAAATACTTGCCAGATATTGAACCTGGATGAGGTGAAAAGCTAAAGAGCCAAGCCCCAAATCTCTGAGGGCCAGAACTTTAAGGGTAGAAAAGGCAGAGACAGAGACTCACCAGCTCTCAATCAAATCTAGAGGAAGCCCTTCCCCAAAAAGGGGCTGGGCTAGGAGTGCAAAATAAAATCTCCTGAAGTCTCCTGGTACTTAGAAGACAAAGTTCCACCGGAGAGTGGAGGCTGCAACAAACACAAGGAGGTCTGGCCTACAAGACATTTGAAACCACAGATGGACTGAGTCTAACTAAAGGTGTGAGCCAATCCCCAACTAGCACCATTCTTGGTTGGGTTGAGATGGTCAGCACCTCACCTTTTCTGCTTAATAGACAAAACCACAAACCCTCTCTGAGGGAGAAAGAATAACACTTTCAGTCTCTATGGTTCTTTTATATATAATGTTCATCATCCGATACCAAATTAAGAGATATACAAAGAAGCAGGAAAATGTAACTGATCAAGAGAAAAAGTAGACCAGATGTTAGAGTTAGCAGACATGGACTTTAAGTATTACACTTCTAAGTATTAAGTATATATACTTATATATATTTATAATTATTTATGTATTATATTTATAATTATTTACATAATATATAATTATTAATTATTTATATAATTATAAATATTATACTTATAAGTATTACAAGTATTATATTATATATTATATAAGTATTAATAAGTATTATAAGTATTATGTAAGTATATAAGTATATTATATAAGTATTATAATATACTTATAAGTATTAAGTATTATAAGTATTTTTAGTAGAGGAAAATATGGAAACATTAGATGGAAAGATGAAGTATTTAAACAGGCAATTGGAATCTTTAAAAAAGAAACAAATGGGCATTCTAGAAATATTAAGTATACTACCTTAAATTAAGAGCTCACTGGATATGTATTATATAAAATTGGAAAAAGGAAAAGACAAGATTAGTGAATCCCAAAACAGGAATACACAGATGCAAATGTAAGTACAGGAAGAAAGAAATGGAAAGAATAAAACAGAGTACAAGAGATATAAGGCATACAGATAGATGGTTTAGCATTGTGTTATTATAGTTTTATAAGGTGAGAAGAGAGAGTCGGTCAGAAGCAATGTTTGAAGTGATGATAACTGAGAATTTTCCAAAATCGATGATAGATATAAATCCATAGGTCCAAGAATCTTAGTGAACCTCAAGCATCTTAAAACAAAGAGAAAACCTTAAAATCAGCCAGAGGGGGAAAAAGACACAGTATACTAAAAGAAAAAAAAGTAAGACTTATGACTGACTTTGCAATGGAAACTCTGGAAGTCAAAAGACAATATAATTACGTCTTTAAATTGCTGAAAGATAAAAAAGAAACTCTCTACTTAGAATTCGAGCAAAGGAAAATATCCTTCAAAAATGAAGCCTAAAAACAAAAAGAATTTAGAGAAACAAAAGCTAAGAGATTTTTGTCTCTAGCAGACATACACTATAAGGAAGATTAAAAAGTTCTTAAGGCTGAAGGGAAATAATCCCAGATAAAAGCACAGAAGTACAGGAAGGAATGAAAAACATAAGAAAGGGTAAATACATGGGTAAATATGAAAGAATATTGACTGTTTAAAGCAATCATGGTAATTGTGTCTTACGGGGTTTATGTATAGAAGTAAAATACATGGCAACAATTGCACAGAGTGGGAGGGATGCAATGGAGTTAAACTTCTGTAAGTTTCTTGCATTGTTTGGGAAGTAGACTGTAATAAGTCAAGGTTGCATATGCAAATTTTTAGTGTAGCCACTAAGCCACTGAAAGCACAGTACAAATAAATATAACTAGAAAGCTAATAGAGGATATAAAATGGAATATTAAAACATATTTGAGTGATTCAGAAGTAGGCAGAAAAGGAGGAGAAAGGAACAAAACACAGAACAAATAAAAACAAAATAGCAAGATCATAGACTGATAAGCAAACCAAATCAGTTATGGCATTGAGTATGAATGGGCTAAACAGTCCTATTAAAAGATCAAGATTGCCAAATTGGCTTTTTTTTTTTTCTGCTTTATCCCCCCAAACCCTGCCCCCCCCCCCACCCCCCGTACACAGTTGTATATCTTAGTTGCATGTCCTTCTAGTTGTGGGATGTGGGACGCTGCCTCAACGTGGCCTGACGAGCGGTGCCATGTCTGCACCCAGGATCCAAACCCTGGGCCTCCGCAGCAGAGCACGAGAACTTAACCACTCAGCCATGGAGCCGGCCCCTCCAAATTGGCTTTTAAAAGAACTCAGTTAGATGCTGTTTACAAAAGATACATTTTAAATATAAGAATATAGGCAAGTTAAAAGTAAATAGATAAACAAAGCTGTGCTATATAAACACTAACCAAAAGGAAGCCAGTGTATCTATATTAATATCAAAGAGACTTTAAGGTAAGAAATATTCCTAGAGATAAAGACATTTCATAAAAATAAATGGATTGAGCAACAGGAAAACAATAAAAAAATAACTTGTGTGCACCTAAAAACATAGTTTTAAAATATATAAAACAAACAGACAAAAATGACAGAACTAAAAACAAATCCAAAATCTAAGTTGGAGTTTTTTTGGTTTTGTTTTGTTTTATTTTGGTGAAGAAGATTGGCCCTGAGCTAACATCTGTGCCAGTCTTCCTCTGTTTTATGTGGGATGCTGCTACAGTGTGGCTTGACAAGTGGTGCTAGGTCTACGCCCAGGATCTGAGCCAGTGAACCCCAGGCCACAGAAGTGGACTGTGCAAACTTAACCACTATGCCACTGGGCCGGCCCTTAAGTTGGAGATTTTAACATCTGTGAATAAATGATAGATCAAAACAATAAAACACCAGTAAGGATATGAGAGGTTTAAACAACAATGTCAGCTAACTTGACCTAATTAACTTGGGTAAAACAATACACCCAACAACTGCAGATGCACAATCCTTATCAAAAGAGATTAAATTGTGTGTCTTAAATCAAGTTTCAGTAAATTTCAAAAGACTGGTATTTCACAGAGTGTATCTGTGATCACAGCAGGATTAAACTAAAAATCAACAATTGAAATGTAATCAGAATATCCCCAAATGTTTCAAAATTAGGCAACATACTTTTAAATGACCCACACTCCAGAGGAGAACTCATAGTAGAAATTAGAAATTATTTGAACAGACTGAAAGTGAAAATGTGACGTATAAAACACATGTACTCAGGAAAGTTTATAACTTTATGTGTTACAAAAGAAAATCAAAGACCTCTTTAATCCCAACTGAAGAAACTGGAAAGGGTAAATTAAACCCAGTGGATATAGAAGGAAGAACAATTATACTGATAAGCTCAGAAATCAGTGTGATAGAAAGAAGATGCACTACAAAGAAAAATGTCAAGTTGGTTCTTGGAAGGGATTAATACCCCTAGCAAGAATGATAGAAAAAAGTAAAACACAAATTACCAATATCATAAATTAAAAGAGTACATCCATACAGCGTATACAGACATTAAAAAGATGAGAAAAACGTAATCAATAACTGTATACCCATAAATGAACAACTTCAAGGAAATGGGAACATTCCTTGAATAACACAACTTACAAATATTGATACAAAAAGAAACCATAATAGTTCTATATCTATTAAAGAAATTGAATCTATAATGTAAAAATCTCCACACCAAGAAAATGCAAGGCTCATATCACTTCACTGGTGAATTTTCCAAAAATTTAAGAGAGAAGTAGCACTGATTTTACAAGAAAAATTTCAAAGACTAAAGAAAGAAGTGATACTTCACAATTGATTTTATGAGTCCACACAAGTTCAACACCAAAACCTGGCAAGGATATTACAAGAAAAGAAAACTATACTCCAATATTCCTCATGAATGGAGATGCAAAAATTATTTTTAAAATATTAATAAGTCAAATCCAGCAATATATAAAAAGGGGTTCTAGGTAGTTTTGCCATAAGCCTCTTTGCTGCAAGCATTTTCACCACAAACATTTTCGCTGCATGCCTAATTGGCCATCAGGTAATTTTGCTGTAAAAGAGAAAATAACGAAAAATAAAAGAGGGACGTTAGAAAAGATGAAATGAAACATGAAAAATTAATAAAATAAAAAAGATTTTATTGCAAAAAATGAAAATACAAAATATTTGAATACATTTAAAATGTGTGTAGATTCATGGTGATACTGCACAAATAACTGATTTTATTTTGTGGATTGTACCTAAGCACTTGGCTTTGAAGTCTTTTGTTCATATTATTATACATTTTTTTTCTTGTTAATTCACCTCCTCCTTTGACATTGCACTTTTCCTTTTTTGCTAAAATATGTTCTTTCATTAAGAGAGGTATCAGTTTCCAAATACTAAGATGCATATTTGCAACTGAGCCTTGTACTGCATTGTGAAACCCACTATTGTCACATGTCCATTGACAGACAGTCCAGAATTCTATGTGAAATCTGGGAGGCATGGTTGTGCTCACTGAAGGATTTGGAAACTGATGTTACCATTTTCTAATATGGTATGCAGTCTGGCTTTACATTCTCTTATTTGTACCTTAATTTGTATCTTTATACTCTCTTATTTTTACACCCTCCTATTTGTCAACCAGTTATTTTATCTTTCATGACAAAATTGCCTTCCGGCCCATTAGTTGTGTGGTGAAAATATTTGTGGTGAAAATGTGTGAGGCAAAGATGTTTACAGTGGAGATGCTTACAGCAAAACTACTGCATACAATAAAAAGGATAATACATCATGACCAAGTAGGGTTTAGTTCAGGAATGCAAGGATGGTTTAACACTTAAAAATAAATCAATGTAATACACTACATTAGCAGAATAAGGGAGGAAAAAACATATGATAATCTCAATGAATGCAAATATTAAAAATAAAAAGCATTTGGAGCCAAGCCTGATGGCCTAGTGGTTAAAGTTCTGTGTGCTCTGCTTCGGTGACCAGAGTTCAGTTCCTGGGCATGGAACCACGCCACTCATCTGTCACTCGCCATGCTATGGCAGTGGCTCACACAGAAGAAGAACTAGAAGAACCTATAACTATCAAATATACAACCATGCACTGGGGCTTTGGGGAAAAGGAGAAGAAAAAAGAGGAAGATTGGCAACAGATGTTAGCTCAGGGTGAATCTCCCCCCCACCCCTCAAAAAAGCATTTGATAAAAATCACCATCTAGTTGGATAAAACCTCTCAGCAAAGTAGGAATAGAAGGGAACTTTCTCAATCTGATAACCCTAAAATTATACTAGGATTTGGAACACTTTTCTGCCTGAAGTGGGAAACAATACAAGGATATCTCTTCTCATCACTTTTATTCAGTCATTTGCTGGAGACCCTAGCTGATATAATAAGGCAAGAAAAAGTAATAAAAGATATAAAGATCAGAAAACAAGAAATAAAGCTGCTTTTATTCATAGATGACATGATTTTAAATACAGAAAATCCAAAGAATCTACGAACTATTCAAATTAATAAGTGAGTTCAATATAGTCAGGATGCAAAAATGAATTGTATTTCCATGTACTAACAACAAACAAAACAAAATGTAGTATCAAAAATTATAAAATACTTAGGAATAAATATAATGAAAGAAGTGAAAAGCCTCTACCCTGAAAACTACAGAACTTTTCTGAGAAATTGAAAAAACCTAACTTAAGAGGTATACCTTCTTTTGAATTGGAAAACGGAATATCATAAAAGATGTTGATTTTTCTGAAATTGAACTGTAGATTAAATGCGATCCAAACAAAATTCTAATATTTTGTTTGTTTATTTTGTGGAGATAGCCAAGCTGATTCTAAAATTTATGTGGATGTAGACCAACTAATTATAAAATTAAATGGAAATGCAAAAGACCTATCAGTCAAAAAAAATCCTGAAGAAGAGAAACAAAGGTGGAGAATTTATTACCCTACCAGATTTTAAGAGCTATAGTAATTAATGCAGTGTGGTATTGGTGTAAGACTAAACAAATTATAGACCAAATGAACAGAAAAGAGAGTCAGAAATAAACTCACACCTATAGAATTATTTGAAAAGATATGTATCAGGGAAATACAAAATACAACCACAATGGGATATACCTATGGAACCACAAGGATGGCTACAATTAAAATAGTAACAATATCAAGTGTTCCTAGAGATGTGGAACATTTGAAATTCTTACACCTTTGGTGGGTGTGTACCTTGGTCCAACTACTATGGAAAACTTGCTACTTACAAAGTTAATATGTCCAGTAAACTTATCCCTCGATATATACTCAAAAGAAATGAGTGTATATATATATCCACCAAAGGCACATACAAGAATGTTCATGCTCAAGACCTGGAAACAATCCAAATGTCCATTAACAGGAGAATGGATAAATACCTGTGGAGTTTTCATCTGATGCAATACTACACAGAAACAAAACAACAGACACTGTGTTGAGCAAAAGCAGCTAGCAGAAAAGAGTATGTGTTGTTTGATTCTATTTATATGAAGTTCAAGAACAGGCAAATCTAATTGTTACTGATAAAAGTTAAAGTAGTGGTTATCTGTCAATGAAGGGTGACTGGAAATGGCCATGAGAGAACCTTCAGGAATACTTGAAATATTCAATGTGTTTATCTGAGTAATGCTTTCATGGGTGTATACATATGTGAAAATTTATCAAGGAGTGCACTGAAGATCAGTGCTGTTTATGCCTTTAGTGTACGTCTACATCCATAAAAAGATAAAAACAAATCAGAAAAAGACAAAGATATTTAAAGGAAACCAACTTTTCGATACTTTAAAGCAGGAGTTAGCAAACATTATCTGTAAAGGGCCAGACAGCAAATATATTAGGCTTGCAGGCTATATTCTCTGTCGTAACTTCTTAACTCCGCTGCTGTAGTGCAAAAGCAGATGTGGACAATATATAAATGTATGACCATGGCTGTGTTCTAAGAAACTTTATTTACAAAAATAGGTGGCAGGCCAGATTTGGCCTGCCAGTTGTAGTTTACCAACTCCTGCTTTAAAACATTAGCAAAGATATCACCCTATAGTTAAAATAAGTCACAGCATACAATTCCTTCTTCTGTGATGTGAAGTTACTATAATAAGGTCTTTTCTAGCCCAACTACAGTATTGTTCATGTTTTTGAAGTACTGAAAGTGGAGTAGGTTGGTTGGTTGGTTTGTTTCAGAAAAGACAAAAAGGTGGGTCAATAATCATACCAAAAAAATTCCTCTCCTGTCTTTCTCTTTTTTTTATACCTTCTCCCTTCTCCTCTACTGAATCATGAATGAATTTTCACTCAGCCTTAATTTAACAAATACTTTTGGGACACTCATTATACAGTATGCACTGTGTCGGGAGCCAGTATACAGTGGAAATCAAATTAGATATGATTCCCGCCCTCAAGGAACTGTCTAATTAAAGAGTCAGAAATTAAGTAAATAAACACAGAAATGAGTTACTATGTAAGTGTTGTAAAGAAAAATAAATCAGCACATGAGAGGGAATAGAAGGGGCATAATTAAAAGATGGAGTTGGCCAGGACAGACTTCTCTAAGATTGGGTCATTACATGTGAGACCTGAAGAATGAATAGAAATTGTCTAGGAGAAGAATGGGGAGGAATACGGGGGAGGCAGGGAGAGCACACCAGGCAGAGGGAACAGACTGTGCCAAGGCAGGAGAAAGAAAAGCTTGGTACGTGAAACTAGTGTGGCTAGCATGTAATGAGCAAGAAGTGGCACAGGATGAAAAGGAAAGGTGAGTAGGGCCCAGACCGTACAGGGTACTGGGTTATATTAAGGAATTTAGATTTTATTCTAAAAGCAGTGGGAAGTCATGGACTGGATTTAAATAAGTGAATGGCATGACCTGATTAACATTTTTAAAACATCACTCCAATCACTGTGTGGAAAATTCATGAAGGCAATAAGATGACAGAGAGGATCTTTAAAAGACTTCTGTGGTGATGCAGCCAGGATGATGATGGTTTGGGTAGCAATGAAGGAGAGAAATGAATGGTTTAGGGATCTATTTTGGAGGTGAAAATGAGAACTTAGGGGCGGGCTGGCCCAGTGGCATAGTGGTTAAGTTCGCGCACTCTGCTTCCGTGGCCAAGGGTTTGCAGGTTTGAATCCTCCGCTCAGACCTAGCAAGCCATGCTGTGGTTGCATCCCACATAAAAATAGAGGAAGGTTGGCACAGATGTTAGCTCAGTGATAATCCTCCTCAAGCAAAAAAAGGAAGATTGGCAACAGATGTTAGCTCAGAGCCAATCTTCCTCACACAAACACACAAAAGATAGAACTTAGTGATGGACTCTTTTAGGGAGATGAGGGAGAGAAAGATCTGAGAAGGGGCCAACCAGGTGGTGCAGCGGTTAAGTTCGCACGTTCTGCTTTGGCGGCCTGGGGTTCGCCAGTTCGGATCCCGGGTGCAGACATGGCACCACTTTAGAAAAGCCATGCTGTGGTAGGCATCCCACATATAAAGTGGAGGAAGATGGGCACAGATGTTAGCTCAGGGCCAGCCTTCTTCAGCAAAAAAGAGGAGGATTGGCAGTAGTTAGCTCAGGGCTAATCTTCCTCAAAAAATAAAAAGATCAGAGAAGAGTAGGGAAGTACAAAATAATCATTTAGGAAAGTGATCAACTGAGTTTACTGGAGATACATAGTTAAGTTGCCAAGCAGTGTTTAGGTTGGAAATATTGACTTTTCATCGGTACCAATGAGTTCAGTTGTATGTTTTCTCCAGTTTGGGTGTGAGCATGGAAAGATAGATGGTTAGGTTCATCTAGGGTTGGGATTTCGTGTGTCTGACAAGAGAGAAAGAAGCATGGGAATTAATATAGTGTTTGCAAAGGAGTTATACGGAAGGGGACTCTAAGTAAACAGAGATACCTAAATAAACAGAGAAGTAAAGGCAGGTAAATAAATAAATAGCTGAATAAATAGAGAAGTAAAGGCAAGTGTGGGTGATGGGCAGAGAAAGCCATGGGGTTACGGATTGGAAATCTTAGTGAGTTGGAAGATGGTGGAAGAGTGGGGTGATGTATTGAATAGTTGCTGAGGTAGAAAGTTCAATGAACTAACAGTTCAGCATTTGGGTTGGGTCATCTAGTACATGTTGAAGTTGTCAAATGATGATGGAAGTTAAGGTGGACTGGAAAATTGGAAGCTAGGTGTTGAAATCTCAAGTGAATGAAAAGATGTGACAGCAGATGACAGCAATAAGGGGGAGGAAAGTGTGATTCTGTTGAATGGTCAGAGTCTCGAAGGAGAGGGGATATTTACAAGAGGGAGCAGGCTTCATATCTCAAAGTAGGCGAACGTTGACCCAATTACTAAACCTGAGGTGAGAAAAAGCAGTTTCCTCGTAAGAGGTATGCAGGAAAAATGACGTTCTCAGACAGCCTTAGGTGTCACTGAGGCAAAGATGTGGAAAGAGGGCGGAGAGCAGAGGTAGAGAGCACTGGAAAGTTTGTTGAGCACAGAGCAGACATTTTCAAGGGCATAGTGAGGTCCGTGGAGCAATGGATGTAGTAAGCAGGTTGGGGCTGAGAGTTGATGAGACAAGGGATTTCTGGAGAGGTTTTTACATCTGGCAAAGGATTGACTCCTGAATAGTTTTTGGAAGAAGATGGGCAGTTAGTTTAACACTAAAGTCTGAAGTTTTTTTTTTTAAACAACAAATACAGTAACTGTTTGTGACATTTTCATTTTAAAGCCCTCTTTTTATTTTAAAATTGATAATTAAAAAAACACAACAAATTAATGGGTCCCGATTTTCTGTTTGGGATGATGAAAATATTCTGGAAATGGATGATGGTCACGGTTGCACAACATTGTGAACGTCCTTCATGCCACTAATTATATGCTGAAAAATAGTTAAAATGGTAAATTTTATGTTATAGATATTTTACCACAATAAAAAAAAACCACACAGCATTCAGTAAATGTCGTAAACTAGCTAAATCTGCTCTCAGACAGAGTATGTTTGGCTTCAAACTGTTTTGGCCATCACTGTGTGTAAAAAAAAATGAAGAAAGAAATTAGTTTGTAACATTTAGAAATCTGGAGATTTTGTATAAAATCTAGTAATTTCGGCACACATTCCTACTTCGCTACGACCAGCGGAGCTGAGGAAGGCCTGGTCCCCTCACAGGAAGCTTGTGCCTCCATCACTCTCCATTCGATTCTTGTCGTCCCTGAGGCCTGAGCTCTCCTGCCATTCAGCCTGGTCTTGCCCTCTTGTTTCTCCTTTCAGAATTCATAGAATGGTGAAATAATTTTATAGCCGTACCCCTACAAAGATGAGAAAATAAAACGTAGACTGAGCAGGGCCTTGTGTTTCAAGAAAAGTGGGAGAAAACACATTTCTTGGTGGAAATGAAGCTGCGAGTTTAATGTGTAAACAAAGTACGCCCTGAGGTTCCAATCCGGCTTACTTCACTTATTTTCATTACCTGCCCAGCCCCTGAGGGTGGTTGTGTTTGCCTCCCTGATTTATAGAAACTGTTTGTTACTTTAAGTTTTAAATAATTTGTGTAAAGCTGAACACCTAACAAAATTTGCAGGCCATAGAAAATCTCTAATTTTCATCAAGTCTTAGGTAATAAAAGTAGCCTGACTTTGAGCCTTTGGGGAGCAATCTATAGGGTATTAATTAATTAATCAATTACATTGTGGTTCTCAATATTTGTTCATATAAAAAATGATGCATTTTCTTTTTTCTCTGTAAGTGCATGTGTGTGTGTGTTTGTGTATGTTTGTGAGAAAGGGGTCACATAGATCTGTCTTATTCACTGGCACATAAAAGCATTGTTTGTGCCAAATCAGGAGAGATGGGAACATTAAATCATTGTGTCAACATTACTGGGAAAAAAAAAGTTCTAGTATGCAAAATGGGCACATACTGTCACCATAAAAAGTGCACTGACTTCTTTTTGAAAGTAAAAATATAGTAAACACCAGGTATTCTGGCAATATGATTGACTCGAATCTAAAATATCCTAACACTTCTAAATTTACATACGAGACATTTTGCTTTTTTTTTAGTTCTCTTCTTATTGGATGAACTTAACCTTTGGACATCTTTGCTTGGTAATAACAGTGCATTGAATTATTGTATTGCTGGATGAAACTTGAAAACAACACTTCATGAGAACCAAAGTGTCCAATTTATACTCAGAAATGGAGAATCACCCCAGTCTCTGTGGACCGCAGTCTGACATCTATTGGTGCCCTGTGACGTTAGGAAATATACTCCTGACCCAGGCTAGGTCATATATAAGCATAGAGGGGGTATGAGTTTCCACTAGGAGCTACAGCCCTAAACCACACCCTAGCTGCTGTAACAAAATACCACAATCAGGGGCCAGCCCCGTGGCCTAGTGGTTAAGTTCGGCATGCTCCACTTTGGCAGTCCAGGTTTGTGGGTTCGGATCCCGGCCGTGGACTGACGCCACTTCTCAGCCACGCTGTGGAGGTGACCCACCAATAAAGTTGAGGAAGACTGGCACAGATGTTAGCTCAGGGCTAATCTTCCTCAGCAAAAAACCAAAACCAAAAAAACCCAGCACAATCAGGATGTCCTTCAACAGCAGAAATATATTCTCTCACGGTTCTGCTGCTAGAAGTCTGAAATCAAGGTGTCAGCAGGGCCATGCTCTCTCTGAAGGCTCCAGGGGGGAATCCATCCCATGCTTTTCTCTTAGCTTCTGACGTTACCAGCATCTGACGTCCTTGGCATCCTTTGGCTTATAGACACATTACTCCAATCTCTGCCTTTATCGTCACATGGTGCTCTCTCTGTGTGTCTTTATCTGTGTCTCTTCTCTTCTTATAAGTCATATTGGCTTAGGGGCCCACCCAAATGACCTCATCTTAACTTGATTACTTCTGCAAAGACCCTATTTCCAAATGAAGTGACATTCACAGGAACGAGGTTAGGACTTCAACATATCTTTTTGGGGGACACAATTCTACCCATAACAGAGGGACAGAATAGTGGACAGACCATGATCATTGAATTAGCCCTTTAGTTAGACTTTGGCCCAGCCATATGTCATCTCCACCATGGCTGTCCTGTTTCCTTCCCTCACTGGTTTCTGAGACATCTCTTGCTTTGTCCTTCTTCTGTGACAAACTAGTCAATATCTGTCAACTTTCATCAATTTACACAGGTTCCTGTCTGTGACTAGTCTCCCTCCTTACTCCAAAGTAGGAGGCTCTCTCCTTACCCTAAACCCTGGTAATGGAATCCTTTGATGGGAACCTAGAATACCATGCCTATGAATTGCTCCTATCAATCATTTCCCTCTTGTCTTTAATTCCTCCCTATGCTGCTTAGATTTCCTTTTCTTTTTCTTTTTCTCTTTTTTTTGCTGAGGAAGACTAGCCCTGAGCTAACATCTGTTGCCAATCTTCTTTTTTTGCTTGAAGAAGATTAGCCCTGAGCTAACATCTGTGCCAGTCTTCCTCCAATTTATATGTGGGTGATGCCACTGCATGGCTAACAAGTGGTGTAGGTCTGCCCCTGGGATCTGAACCTGTGAAGCCGGGCTGCTGAAGCGGAGCATACCTAACTTAACCACTATGTCATGGGGTTGGCCCCTGCTTAGATTTTCTATTGTCGTCACTTGTATCACCTTGCAACTCTCTTACTTTATCATCCTTCTCTTTCACCCACTTGTTGAAACCCAGTCTTGAATAAGTCCAACTGTTCGGTCTGTGGGTTCACACCTGGGCAACTGAGCACTGTGACAGGAAATCACACAACTGTTTATCTAGTCAGCTTTCTCTCAATTCTCTGCAGAGGCATTTCATTCTGTCCATATGCTCCTTAATACTGTGGCGTCACCAATTTCCTGTCATTCACTTGAACCTTTGTCTTCAACTCTTAATTCATGGAAAAAATACACAGGTGCCTTCTTAACTTCATGCCACCAAATCTACAGATTAGACTTGATCTGTACCCATCACTTTTCTCCTTCCCACTTGGGACAAAGGAAACAAAGTCCATGTAAGGTTGTCAGCTGTTTCCCCCTGTCTCTGGCTTCAATCCCTTTCTGTCTTCTAGAGATCTCTGTGCCTTTTCGTCATTTCTCCTGTATCTTCACTTTCCATGCCCTTCATTGACTCTTTCCCATCAAAATTTTAAGTCTGTTCAATTTTCTATTAACAAACAATACTTCCCTCACCAAAAATCCCTCCCTTAACCTGATATTCACTTTCGGTTTTTAAAAATCATTGTAATATGCTTTAAACATAGTACATAATACAGTATTTTACAGCTGCTATCCCTTCAGTTTTTTTCTTTCTAGATCTTTCCATTCTCAGTTAACCTTTTTGAGTTATCTGTATTTGCTGTCTACAATTACTCACACGCATGCATTTTTAGATCCGATAGAATCTCTTAACCTACTAGTCCAAGATCATTAAAGACTTGCTTGTTGCTGAATCTAATAACATTTTCTTTTGTCTCTTAAAATTGTTCTTGCCTTCTCAGCAGCATGTGACACATTTTTTATTTTCTCTTTCTTGAAACGCTTTCTTCTTGGCTTCTAGATTCCCAGAACTTCTGGTTTTCCTCATAACTCTGATATGTCTTCTCCTTCTTCTTTGCAGGTTTCTCCTCCTCTCATTGTCCCTTAAACATTGGTTTCTTTGATTTCTGCTCTTGGCCGTCTTCCTTCCTCACTCTACACGATTGCCTGTAGGATTTCTTGCTACTCTGGTGAATTTACATGCTGACAATTTCCAAATCAGTAACTCGAGATCAGATTGCTGTCCACAGACTCATCTTCACATATACAACTGTCTACTAACCAACTTCACTTAGATGTCGCATGGGTACCTCAAACGCACCATGTCAAAAATCAAACTCATAATCTCTACTTCTCAGCACCTCTCTCTCTTACTTTAATCACTGGGTTTCCCATCTCAGTTAACTCTTACCCCAGTTACCCACCAGAGTCTGGGTGTCGTCTGTAGCAGATATCCTTTGGGTCTTACCATCCCCTGTGCTCCTACTCATTTCCAGTGGCCTGTAACTGTATCATTTTTTGCGTAAGGGCCTTTTAGGAAGCAAGAGAAAGCTGCTCTGCCCTGCACAGAGCAGGCCGGAAATCTGGGAGTTAAACCCGTCAGCCAATGACTCATGACCATTGGTTTATAAATTCTCCAGCTCGTCAGCCTCTTGGGTGGGATAACTCTGAGACATTTGTTTTATACCGTTTCCCAGGATTTCTCCATGACATTCGTAGCATAGTTGTCTTGATAAAGCAGTTTTTCTTAGCTACCTTTCCCCCTCCATATCACTTCCTCACTTTATTACCCATATTCCCTGTTCTCAAATAAACTACTTGCACCTAAATCCTTGCCTTGAGGTCTGTTTCTGGAGGAAAACAAAGTAACACATCATCCTTCTTTCTACTCCCTTGCTTCTTCTTCCAGTCAGTTATCAATTTCTGTCAATTCTACTTCATAATCATCTTGAAAAGCTAGCCACTTCTCTCCAGCCCTGCTTCCACCGCCCTGGTGTCCACTGCCATCATCTCTAGCCTAGGTCACTGCAGCCGTCCCCCCACCTGCCTCCCTTCAGTATGGTCCCCCTTCAGTCCTTTCTCCTCCCTTAAGTCAGTGATCTTTCAAAACTGCAAAGTTGATTATGTCACCGCCAAGGTAAACTTTTCAGGTCTCGATTTGCGTGTAACTTCCTGTGAGAAGCTTTCTTTGATCTTTCAATTCTAGGAAACTATTAAAAGGAGCACCCTGTCATTTCCCTGTCAAAGCCCTTCTCACACTGTACACATATTGCCTATTTGCTCAGCTGTATTCCTCACTAGATTATAAACTCTCTGAGGATAGGAACATTGTTTTCATCTTCCTTTTCTTTTCCTTTCCTTTCCTTTTTTTTCCTAAGTTGTTGTACTCAGGTTGTAACTCAATGTAGGGTGCAGAGTAGAAACTCAATAAATATTTGTTGACTAAATGAATGTTTAACGGGTCATTCCTGTCTTGCTCACCTTGGCCTTTTTCTGGAGGGCCAGAGCTAGTGAATACATTTGCAATTTGTGCCTGTGTTTACTCTTATGTTCTAATTTAAGGATTTTTTTTTCCTCTGGATGATGACTGGTGATCTCATTAGGGGATGAGTTCCTCAGAAAATGGTGAGTCAGGCATAGACTGATTTTGTTTAAACCTTAATAGGTAATCGTTCCTGTTACTTGGTATAAAAAGCAGTATGGACAAGATGGTAAATTGGAATCTCCAAATTCTTTATATTTAAGGTTTTCCTTAATTCTTTACATTTATTCTTTTATAAGAATTTATTTCAAGGAGTTTGTTTCGTAAGAATTCATTTCAGGGGCCAGCCCTATGGCTGAGTGGTTAAGTTCACGCACTCTGCTTCGGTGGCCCAGGGTTCACTGGTTCGGATCCTGGGTGTGGACCTACACACCACTCATCAAGCCATGCTGTGGTGGTGTCCCACATAGAAGAACTAGAATGATTTACAACTAGGATATACAACTATGTTCTGGGGCTTTGGGGAGAAAAAAAAAAGAGGAAGATTGGCAACAGATGTTAGCTCAGGGTCAATCTTCCTCTCCAAAAAGCATTAAAAAAAAAAAAGAATTTATTTGGAATTTATTGTTTCAAAGAATAAATTCTTTCATAAGAATAAATTCATGTCAACTCATTAGTGACTATTATCATTTGAATTCTGTTAATTGAATTTCTGTTAAAGTAGGCATGTTTGTATTCAAAAAGAAAAAAGCTACCATTATAATTCTTACCCACTTCTACAAAAGTCAAACTTCAAAACTTTTGACTCCATCCATGCCTCTAATCTAGAAGCTTTCTTCTCCCACTTAAAAGTATTCTAAAATTGCACTTATTTATTCTAATTACATTGATGAAAATGGGTAGCCTGGACTCTGAATCATATTATATGTAGTATAGGATTTCAGCTACGGGACACAAACCACTTTATTTTTCTCTCTCCTTTTGTTGTTAGTATAGGGTCCTTGTTAAAGCCCAAGTTTTAGAATGTGATGGGCTGGAGTCCTCATTCTGCCAGTTATAGAGAAGAGGTAGTTTACTTCATCTCTCCAGGCCTCAGTTTCCCCATCTTTTAAAAGAATAAACTGATATCTACCTCTTAGACATGAAATAAATGAGACAACAGATGTAAAGGATTAGCACATAATAATCACTCAACCAATGATATCAGCATTGTCATTATTATTTATTATCTGTTCGTTAGAGAGTAAATCCCTATGTTATCTCATTTAGTCCTCATAACAATACTATGATGTGGGTAATGTTATCAGCTCTATCTTACAAATAAAGAAACTGAGGCCTAAAGAACTTCAGGTAATTTGCCAAAGAATAATAATAATAATGATGATGATGATGATGATAGGAAATAATTATGAAGTGTTCATTATGTACCAGGTATCATTCCAAACTGTTTGCGTAGGAATTAATTTATTCCTCAGTCCTAAAGAGGTAGATCTTATTGTCATTTCCAATGTGCAGAAGGAGACTATGGCTCAAAGCTATGAGAGAACTTGCTCGAGGTAATACAGCTTTGAAGCAGTAAAGCTAGGATTCGAATCCAGAAAATCTGGCTTCAGAGGATGTGTGGTTAACCATTGTGTTTACAGCTCTCTTGTTCTATTACAGAGTGGCATGGTTTGATAAAACAATTAAAATAATGAATATAGAGCTGGAAGTTTGAGAAAAACACAAAACGTATTTTGATTTTAAATTTAGGAACAACTAATAGGTAAATTCCTATCTACTTTCTGCTGCGATCCAGGGCAAACAAAACAAAAGAAAACATTTCACTGACCTACTTCTTTTGGGTTCTCTGCAATGGCATTATAGGGTTTTCCCCCCAGCTTTATTGAGGTATAACTGAGAGATAAAATTGTATATATTTAAAGTATATGATGTGATGATTTGACATGCATATACTTTGTGAAAGGATTGCCACAATCAGGTTAATTAGCACATCCATCACCTCACATAATTTCTTTGTGTGTGTGTGTGTGTGGTGAGAATGCTTAAGGTCTACTCTCTTAGCAAATTTCCAGTACACAACACAGTATTGTTAACTCTAGTCACCATGCTGTACATTAGATCCCCAGAGCTTATTCGTCTTGTAACTGAAGACTTGCTGTTGTTGCAAGTAGTAGGGTTTCCTTCTTTCTATGGCTGAATATATTCCACTGTCTATCTATATACATATCTTCTTTATTCATAAATCGATTGATGGGCACCTAGGTTGTTTCCATGTCTTGGCTGTTGTGAATGATGCTGCAGTGAACATGGGAAGGCAGACAGCTCTTTGAGATACTGATTTCATTTCCTTTGGATATATACCCACGAGTGGGATTGCTTGATCATATGGTAGTTCTATTTTTTATTTTTTGAGGAACCTCCGTCCTTTTTTCCATAATGACTGAACCAATTAACATTCCCACCAACAGTGTACAAGGCTTTCCTTTTCTCCATAACCTCGCCAACCTTGTTATCTGTTGTCTTTTTGATAGAAGCCATCCTAACAGTTGTGAGGTGGCATCTCATTGTGGTTTTGATTTGCATTTCCCTGATGATTAGTGATGTTGAGCACTTTTTCATGTGTCTGTTGGTCATTCATATGTCTTCTTTGGAAAAACATCTACTCAGGTCCTTTGCTCATATTTTAATTGGGTTATTTGGTTTTCTTTGCTATTGAGTTGTATAATTTCTTGTACATTTTGGATGTTAACCCCTTATCAGATCTATGATTTGCAAATATTTTCTGCCATTTTGTAGGTTGACTTTTCATTTCTTGATGGTTTCCTTTGCTGTGCAGAAGCTTATTAGTTTGATGGAGTCCCACTTGTTTATTTTTGCTTTGTGGCCTGTGCTTTTGGTGTTATATCCAAAAAATCATTCCCAAGACCAACGTCAAGAAGCTTTCCCCCTATGCTTTCTTCTAGGAGTATTATGGTTTCAGGTGTTACATTTTTGTCTTTAATCCATTTTGAGTTAATTTTTGTGAGTGGTAAAGATTGCGGTCCAGTTTCATTCTTTTGCATGTGAATATCCAGTTTTCCCAATACCTTTTATTGAAGAGACTATCTTTTCCCCATTGTGTGTGCTTGGTGCCCTTGTCAAAGATTAGTTGACCTTACATGTGTGGATTTATATCTGGGCTCTCTATTCTGTTCCACTGGTCTATGTGTCTATTTTTATGCCAGTACCATACTGTTTTGATTACCATAACTTTGTAATATAGTTTAAAATCAGGAAGTGTGATGTCTCCAGCTTTGCTCTTCTTTCTCAAGATTAGTTTATCTATTCAGGGTCTTTTGTGGGTGCATATGAATTTTAGGATTTTTTTTTTCTATTTCTGTGGAACATGCCATTGGAATTTTGATAGGGATTGCATTGAATCTGTAGATCACTTTAATGGACATTTTAACAATATTAAGTCTTCCAATCCATGAACACAGGATATCTTTCTATTGCTTTGCGTCATTCTTAATTTCTTTCATCAATGTCTTGTAGTTTTTAGTATATAGGTCTTTCACCTCCTTGGTTAAGTTTATTCCTAAGTGTTTAATTGTTTTTGATGCTATTGTAAATGGGATTGCTTTCCTAATTTCTCTTTCCAATAGCTCATTGTTAGTGTGTAGAACTGGAACTGATTTTTGTATATTGATTTTGTATCCTGCAAATTTAGTGAATTTGTTTGTTAGTTATAACAATTTTTTGTTGGAGTCCTTAGGGTTTTCTGTATGTAATATCATGTCATCTGCAAAGAGAGACAAATTTACTTCTTCCTTTTCGAATTTGGATGCCTTTTATTTCTTCTTCTTGCCTAATTGCTGTGGCTAGGACTTCCAGCACTATGTTGACTAGAAGTGGTCAAATTGGGCACCTTTGTCTTATTCTTAATCCTAGAGGAAAAGCTTTCAGCCTTTGACCATAGGTGAAAGTATGATGTTAGCTGTGGGCTTGTCATATATGGCCTTTGTGTGTTAAGGTACATTCCTTGTATATCTAATTTGAGACTTTTGTTATGAAAGGATGTTGAATTTTGTCAAATGCTTTTTCTGCATCTATTGAAATGATCATATAATTTTTATCCTTCATTCTGTTAATGTGGTGCATCATGTTTATTGATTTGTGTATGTTGAACCTTCCTTGCATCCCAGGGATAAATCCAACTTGATCATGGTGAAAGATCCTTTCAGAGTGCTGTTCAATTCCATTTGCTAGCATTTTGTTGAGGATTTTTGCGTCTATCTTCATCAAGGACATTGGCCTGTAGTTTTCGTGTCTAGTAGCGTCCTTGTCTGGCTTTGGTGGCAGGGTAATACTGGCCTTATAAAATGAGTTTGGAAGTATTCCTCCTCTTCAAGTTTTTGGAAGAGTGTGAAAAGGATTGGTATTAATTCGTCTTTAAATGTTTGGTAGAATTCACCAGTAAAGCCATTACGTCCTAGACTTTTCTTTGTTGGGAGGTTTTTGGTTACTGATTCAATCTCTTTACTCATTATTGGTCTATTCAGCTTCCTATGTCTTCATGATTCAGAATTGGTAGCTTGTATTTTTCTAGGAATTCATCCATTTCTTCTAAGTTGTCTGATTTATTGGTGTATAATTGCTCATAGTTGTCTTTTGTGACTTATGTAATTCTGTGGTATCAATTGTAATGTCTCCTCTTTCGTATCTGATTTTCTTTATTTGAGTCTTCTTTTTTTATAGTTAATCTGGATAAAGTTTTGCCAATTTTGTTTATCTTCTCAAAAAACCAGCTGTTAGTTTTTTTGATCTTTTCTGTTATCTTTTTGGTCTCTATTTCATTCATTTTTGCTCTGCTCTTTGCATTTCCTTCCTTCTGTTAACTTTGGGCTTCAGTTGTTTTTCTAGTTCCTTGAGGTGTAAAGTTAGGTTGGTTATTTGAGATTTTTCTTTTTCCTTTTTTTTCCCTCTTCTCTCCAAAGCCCCCCAGTACATAGTTGTATATTCTAGTTGTAGGTCCTGGTCCTTCTGGTTGTGCTGTATGATGCGGCCTCAGCATGGCCTGCTGAATGGTGCTGTGTCTGCGCCCAGGATCCGAACTGATGAAACCCTGGGCCACCAAAGTGGAGTGCATGAACTTAACCACTTGGCCGTGGGGCCGGCCCTTTCTTTTTTTCCTTAATGTAGGCACTTATTGCTATAAACTTCCCTCTTAGACCTGTTTTGCTGCATCTCATAAATTTTGGTATGTTGTGTTTCCATTTTCATTTGTTTTAAGGTATTTTTGGTTTCTACTTTGACCTATTGCTTTTTCAGGAGCATGTTGTTTAATTTCCACATATTTGTGAATTTTACAGTGTTCTTCCTGTTATTGATTTCTAGTTTCATACCACTGTAGACAGAAAAGATATTTGGTATGATTTCAGTCTTCTTAAGTTTGCTAAGACATGTTTTGTGGCCTAACATATGATCTGTCCTGGAGAATGCTCCTTGTGGTCTTGAGAACAATATTCTATTGAGAACAATGCTGCTATTGGATAGAATGTTCTGTAAAGGTCTGTTAAGTCCCTTTGTCTAAAGTATAGTTCAAGTCTAATGTTTCCTTATTGATTTTCTGCCTGGATGCTCTATCCAGTATTGAATGTGGAGTATTGAATTCCCCTACTATTATTGTTGTCTGTTTCTCTTTTCGGGTCTGTTAGTATTTGCTTAATATATTTACATGCTCCAATCTTGGGTGCATATGTATTTACAATTGATATATCCTCTTGATAAATTGATCCCTTTATCATTATATAATGACCTTCTTTGTCTCTTGTTACGGTTTTTGGCTTAAAGTCTGTTTGTCATACTTAATTATAGCTATTCCTGGTCTCTTTAGGTTCCCATTTGCATATAATATCTCTTTCCATCCCTTCATTTTGAGTCCATGTGTGTTCTTAAAGCTTAAGTGAGTCTCTTGTAGGTAGCAGATAGTTGGGTCTTCTTTTGTTATCCATTCAGTCACTCTCTGTCTTTTGATTGGAGAATTTAACCCATTTACATTTAAAGTAGTTATTGATAGGTAAGGATTTACTAATGTCATCTTGTTAATTGTTTTCTGGCTGATTTGTATTTCCTTTGTTCCTTTCTTTCTCTTTTGCTGTCTTCCTTTGCAAATTGATGATTTTCCATAGTGGTATGCTTTGATTCTCTTCTCTTCATCTTTGTGTATCTATTGTAGGTTTTTGCTTTGTGGTTACTATGAGGCTTACATAAAACAACTTATAGTTATAACAGTCTCTTTGAAGCTGATAGCAACTTAACTTCGATCAAATACAAAAACTACCATTTTACTCCCCCCATTTTATGTTTTTGATGTCACAATTTACTTCTTTTTATATTGTGTGTCCATTAACACATTATTTTAGCTATTTTTAGTATTTTTGTTCTTTAATCTTTATGTTGGAGTTAAGTGATTAACACACCACATTACATATTAAAATATTCTGAATTTGACTGTATAGTTACCCTTACCAATGTATTTTATGTTTTCATGTTACTAATTAGTGTCCTTTCATTTCAGCTTGAAGAACTCCTTTCAGCATTTCTTATAAGGCAGGTCTAGTGGTCATGAACTCCCTCAGCTTTTGTTTATCTAGGAAAGTCTTTATCTCCCCTTCATTTCTGAAGAACAGCTGTGCTGGTTAGAGTATTCTTGGTTGGCAATTCTTTTCTTTTAGTGCTTAGAATATATCATCCCACTCTCCTGACCTACAAGGCTTCTGCTGAGAAATCTGCTGATAGCCTTCTGGGGGTTCCCTTGTATGTGAGGTGTTTTTTCTTCTCTTTGCTGGTTTTAAAATTCTCTCTTTACCTTTGATTTTAGACAGTTTTATTATAGTCTGTCTTGGACAAGATCTTTATGGGTTGAATCTTTTTGGGGACTTACGAGCTTCATGAACTTGGATGTTCAAATCTCTCCCCAGATTTGGGAAGTTCTCAGTCATTATTTCTTTAAATAACTTTTCTGTCCCTTTCTCCTTCTCTTCTCCTTTTGGTACTCTAATAACGCATAGATTGTTTTTCTTGATGTTATATCCCATAATTTGACTTAGGGTTTCTTCACTTTTTTTCATTTTTCTTTGTTCTCCTCTGACTCAATAATTTCAAATGACCCTTCAAATGACTTCACAGCTTCTTTCGTCTGCTTGGTCAAGTCTGTTGTTGATGCTCTCTATTGCATTTTTCATTTCCTTCATTGTGTTTTTCAGCTCCAGACTCTCCGTTTGAGTCTTTTTTATGATTTCTATATCTCTGTTAAACTTCTCATTTTGTTTGTGTATTTTTTTCCTGATTTCATGGAATTGTTTTTCTATCTCTTCTTGTAGCTCATTGAGCTTCCTTAAAAAAATTATTTTGAATTCTTTGTTGGGCAAATTGCAGATCTCCTTTTGTTTAGGGTCAGTGACTGGAAAATTATTGTGTTTGTTTTGTGGTGTCATGTTTCCTTGATTTTTCATGTTCCTTGAAGTCTTGTGTTGTTGTCTTCACATTTGAAGAAGATTTACCTCCTGCATTCTCTACTGACTGTCTTAAGGAGAGAAATACCTTCTGTCAGCCCTGCTAAGTATTCTGAAGCTCTTTCACATGTGTTCTATGGATATACGTGCTCCACACTTTTTGCTCCCTCTTGGGGGGAATTCTTAAAATGGTATTCTTTCTCTTGATCCTGCAAAGCCCAGCCAAGTGCTGACAGCCTCCTATTTGCCTTTCCTAGGGCAGTGCTGAATGCTCAAGTTTTTGTGCTTTCTCCCAATCCTACAGAGTTAGGCCAGCTTTCTGTGCATGTTCACTAGCTGTCTGCAAAGACTGTACTCACTCCCTTTCGGGCATGAACAAGGAGCCATCCATGTGGTGGGTGTGTGTGTGGGTGAACTGCACAGAATATGGGGAGTGCCTGTGGGCCAGTTGGTGGGATCTGCAGATGAAGTGTCCCCAGTGGCTCATGGCTGGACTCCTGATGAAGTCCACATAGTAGTTAGTAACAGCATCCCTTTCTGCCCTCCAAGAGCCCTGTTCTCTTTGCCCCTCCCCATTCATCAGTCACGTAGCACATCTCAGTATTCTGGATGGGGCATGAAAGAAGTGGGTCTCTTTGGCAGCATCCTGTACGGCTGGGGAAGTCAGGCACTCACTCATGTGCTCTCACTTTCCCCGTGGAGAAATCACCAGTGTAGAAGGTCTCTATTAGCACTGACCTGTGCTACCCTGGGGGGAGGGGTGACTTGGGTAAAGTAAAATTGTTCCTCTTACCCTCTTCAACATGTCCAATCTCGGATTTGTTTTTTCTCCAACAGTGTGTTGGAACTTCGTTGGACTCCTGGACTTCCACTAAGGAACTCTTATTTGTGAGTTATTGTCAAAATTGGTGTTCTTTAGAGGGAAGACAGTAGAAAACTCCTATTCCTCCATTTTGCTGTCACCATTCCCAGAATTTTATGTTTTGTAATGCAAATTGCCGCAACTACCTAAGGTTTCTAGAAGAAAATCTTTTTAATTTCAACGTAATGGACAACTATGGATTTTGTGTGGTTTTGTTCAACATAGACTCAGGCTCAGAATCTTTGATCCTTGGAAATATGCTTAGAACTCTACTGGAAAATGTTACTTTTCTCTTTTCTCTATAATATTGATATACCTGTCACATTCAAGTAGGGCCTATGATTAATCTTATTGTGCAGGTGTTCCTAACTGAGGCTGGATGTTTCAATTTGCTTCATTCTATGCAGTCTGTTTTAATTTTGATTAATTGCCATCAGGAATAATAACTCCTCAGGGCAGATCATTAGGAAGCTACAGAATCAATTATGTTTAGCTACAGAATATGTAAAACTAGTCACCACTGCTGAAATGATCATAGATACCCTTTATGTTGCATGCATAAGGAATGGTTAGGTCATTCCAACTGGATTTCAGAAACAAATTAAATGGAATTGGAAATGCTTTTTCATAAACAAGTTAGCTTTCACATTTGCCTCTTTTTCCTCAATAGATTTTCCTAATTCTGACATGTACATCAGTAACCACAGCTGGTAGTCATGGATGGTAGGAATAATATGCTTTCGGTATATGCTAGGGAACCTATCTCAGTACATATTTGCAGTAATTAATTGGCAGACTCATAAGCCCCTGATGCAGAAGAAAGGACTAAGCTTACCTACTATCCCTCACCTGAGACCACTGTCTTAGTTGAGGCACTGATTGCTTCACTTTGTGACTAATGCACTGGCCTCCTAATTACTTTCAGCTTCCTTGTCTCTAAAGTGGTTTCTTCTTGGCCCATTCAAACTCAACTATTTGCTCTTTCTTAAATAGACCACACTAGCTTGTACCATTGCACATGACTCTCACTATGCCTAGAACACTCTTCCTCCCCTTTTTCATCTGGCTTTCTCATATTCATGCTTCAGGGCTTCTCTTAAATGCTACCTTCTCTAGGAAGCTTTGCTTGTTGCATCACTCCCTTCGGGGGGCTTTTGTATGTTTCCCATTGCATGTTGGACCATTTCTATGTAACTGCTATCATATTTTATCACCACTAAATGTCCATCTCCTCTGTTACACTGTGAGGTGTTTGAGGGCAAAATTTCTGTCTTTTATCTCTACAGCCCTAGTTCAGTGGATCCTAACCTTTTTTGCTTCATACACTCCTTTGAGAATCTGATGAAAACTGTACACTTCCTCTCTAGACAAAGTACTCTAAATTTTGCGAATAATTTCAAGGAGTTCTGGGACACTAAGTCCATCTGTGGATGCTAGGAGTCCTTAGACCCCTGGTTAAGAACCCTTGCACTAGCTCCTGGATATGTCAAAATAGTTATCACTTAACAAACACTTAACGTGTGTCACTGTTCTGAGCACTTCACATGATCTGCCCCGTTTATTCCTTACAACAACGCTATGAGGTAGATGCTAGAATTATCCCCAATTTGCAGATGAGGAAACTGAGGAACAGAATGTAAGTAACTTGCTCAGGGCTACTCCCTTAACTAGCCTGCTCTGTTAACCACAACACTATGTTGCCTCTCAGCCTCCCTATGGTACTGTTCATAGTACTCTACCTAAAAGGCACTGCATAAATGTCTGTGGAATGAACCATACAATGAATGCAAACAATAGTGTTATAAACCGGGAACTGTGAATAAGGTTCAAATCATCCAGAAAATAAACAGGCTTAGCATTCAAATGGTTTGTAAACGCTATGAGCTTTCTCAGTGGAGTAGATAGCATGGGGGGTAAGTTATAGCCAACCTTTATTTAGCTTTAAGGATAAAGAGTGGAAAGGTAAATAACTTTTATTGAATACTTAATACATGATTGACATTGAATATAGTGCTTCCTAAACCAACCATGTCATATAATAGTGCTTAAAATATAATTGAACTTTGGGGGCCAGCCTGGTGGCAGACCAGTTAAGTTCGCAAACTGCTTCATTGGCCCAGGGTTCGCTGGTTTGGATCCCAGATGCAGACCTACACACTGCTTGTCAAGCCATGCTGTGGCAAGTGTCCTACATATAAAGTAGAGGAAGATGGGCATGGATGTTAGCTCAGGGACAATCTTCCTCAGCAAAGAAAGAGGAAGATTGGTGGCGGATGTTACCTCAAGGCTAACCTTCCTCAAAAAAAAATAAATAGTTGAATTTTGAGTCCAATACTGACTCTGGGGAAGGACTGAATGGGAAAATATAAACTATAAAGTGTTCTTTAAAGCAAGCATTCATGAAGCAGTTTGTAAAAGCCTAACTATTGGCTCCTTGTGACATCAATGAACGGGAGTTTTACTGCTAGAATGGAGAAGGGTTAAAGAGGTAGGGTGGGGTAAGTCTTTTCTTTCTTTTAATAAAGATAAGCCTTTCCAGTCTTTTGTGATAAGAGTTTTACAATTAGATGTGACTAGGACCTTCACTCAAGTGTGTGCACACACATTCCTGCTCTGGTTTCAGAAAGGCAGGAAGGGAAGGTGAGAAAGGGAGAGGAGGAGAGACCAATATGTGCTTATCATGCGCCAGTAATCACATTAAATAATTCCAAGTAGAATCTCTCAGCTAATCTAGGCTATAGCTCCTACTATGGTCAATGGTTCAAAGGTCAAATGTCAGGCACTTGGTTGGGGTCGGGACCTGGCAGGAGATCCAGCAGCAGGGACACTTTCCTTGCTCAGAGAAACTTGTGATCTTCTTCAGAAGCTTATGAGAATACTACATTAGCAATCTAATCATTGTTCATGAACAATTGTAACCACGCTTGGGAAGGACTAGAAGTAAGAAAATGCAGTTGGTGTCATTCATCCGCCATGGTTGGTGAGTCTGGGCCTACTGTGTTCTGTACATCTGATTCAGGAGATCCATCTCCAGAAACCATCTCTGTGGATGGAGGTGGTTCATGTCTGCACAGGGCCAACGTATAATCCTAATGCTCTTGGGGATATGAATTACATGTCTGGTGAGGAGGGGAGCTCCGGATCAACCCCAGAGATCAAGGATATGTGACATTGGTCATTGTCCAAGTTTGTGTCCTCACTGTGGATCTCAGTAGTCAAGTACTTACAACTGCATCTCATAGGTTGTGGGTGATACTTTTCCTACTGGTCGTTTTTATTGCCCTCACGCTTCTCCACATCACTGACTAGATATCTTTGTTTCTCAGTGTTGATATATTTGGATTAAGGAGGATGATATAAAGAACAAACTAACAGAGGACTTTTTGGAACTAAATTTGGGGAAAATTTTCTGGTTTCATGTTTTACAAAAAATTTTGTCTTGAAATCTTGTATTAGCAAGTAATTTAAAAATATTTAGTTGGAAATGTTTTTAAATTTTTCTTATATTAGCTTGAATATTCATTATAATTTAGCTGTCTTAAACTATAAGCAAAATGAAACTCTTAGTTTGAAATACAGTCATTTTCTTTAATGAATCATCTGAAGGGGATTAAGTCAAACCAGCTTTCCACTGAGTTACAATAATGGAGACAATGATTGCCCAGTCTGCATCTCAAATTGCACTGTAATTAATTAAAATTCTTTTTGCCCCTTTTAAGTTGTATGCATTTCAGAATCTAAAGTCTGGTCTCTTCCTATTTCAAAAAATGTAGACAGTTAATAGAGTATATTTGTATCTCATTTGTTTGTTAATTTGATTTTGTAATGATCTCTTTGTCCCTTCATTTCTATAACCCATGGCTGTGCCTATATTACCAGTCAAAATGCAAATTTTCTTAGAGGCTGGCCCTACAGTCCATAGCAAAAGAATTGTGATCTTGCAAAATGATTTGCATATGGATGACGGATTCCCACCACATGGAGGAATTTGCACCTGGATGCAAATCCAGGGAGAGTGGGCGTGGTGGTGGGCTCCAGCAGAGGGAGTTGGAGTCTTTGGGGTGAAGGAAGGTATTAAACCAGGTGAGGAATGCAACCCCCTGCTACAGAACAGGTCTGAGAGTGAAGCTTTGATTTTGCCCTTTGGAAGGACTCCATAGGTACATAGCCTTAAGATGTTGGCAAGTCAACTACATATTGTCAGAGCAGTTGAATTAATGTCAGTCGTCTGCCCTTTGGCTTTCAAAGATCTCTCTGGGCAGCCCAACTAGGAGAGGTTATCAGGTCCCTTGACTGCTTGGTGGGGGTTACTATTTAACTTGTATAAACTCCACATGGGACTGTGTATCTTTCCTCACCACGGACCATCTCGTTTTTGTAACTAGGCACCCAGGGAAGTCTCAAAGTATTCCTCCCAGGGATGGTAGCCGTGGAGCTGCCCATATGCAGTTTATCTTTGCTTGTTCTGATGTTTGCTATCTGGAGAGGATTGGCCAGGGAATAGTTTGGCTTAGGTGAGAGGCTGATCCTTTCATTTCTTCTCACCCAGTGAAAACACCGAGTCTTTAGATTACAAACCAAATGTAATTCCATCAGGAAGAGCAGACTCCCAGGAGAAAATACCAACGGTTGAAGATTTACTGAAAAATGAGAAACCATGTGTTTTCCCTCCACACTTTTTAGAGAAGAAAGGACTATAATTTACACTAGAATTCTGCTTTGTGTTTCAAGATGTGAATTGGAGAAACTTTTAGAAACCATTGCTTGCCCCCAATCAAAAGGGAAATGAAGTTAGAAATAACTTTTAACACATATCCAATTACCTGAGTATCATTTTACAGGTCTGAATAAAGAGACAGAACATGATTTTAGATTGTATATGATAGCTCAGTATTTGTTAATAGTCTCATAAAAATGAAATCAGATTGCACATCATGTACTCAGTATTTTATTTAATATAGTTTTACTAAATAGAAATTTTTAAGGGTAGTTCACTATTGCTAATGCACAGTGATTATACTGGTTAAGGATTATGCATTAGAAGAAGATAAAAAGTAATTGAGCTGATTAGGAATTTTATCTAATTTCATTGGTCCATTAAAAAAATACAGCCTCCATAGGTCAGCTAAATGGCGGAAGCATAGCACCAAAAGTTATTGCTGGAAATTCAAAAGCTATCTTCCTAGCTTTCTTTTCTTTTGTCCTGTGGAACATGGTGTACCAAAGATCTCATTCTGCAAGGTTTTGCAAGATGACTTTAACAGCCCTCCCTCTAAATTCCTTCTGCAAGAATCATTCCTTCTTTTGAAGCATGACTATACATATTTATAATTTGGGTCTTGAACCTCTGGGACTCTTGGAGATACTTTAAGGAGTCCTGGAATCTATATTTATACTAAGTATTATCAAGGACAGAATAAATAATCTATTTATTATATAAATAATACATGTACTACTATTTTCCATGTGTAAGTAGCTGTTGTAATGATTAATAAATCTGAAATATGATGTGTTTTTAAAAAAAATTTTATTTTATTTTTCCTTTTTTGCCCCAAAGCCCCCCCGGTACATAGTTGTATACTTTTTAGTTGTGGGTCCTTCTAGTTGTGGCATGTGGGAGGCCACTTCAGCATGGCCTGATGAGCGGTGCTGTGTCCATGCCCAGGATTCGAACTGGGGAAACCCTGGGCCGCCAATTCGGAGCACGTGAACTTAACCACTCGGCTATGGGGCCGGACCCCAAAATATGATGCTTTTATGGTAGCTTTTGATATTCTCAATCAATAGGGACTAAAATAAAGCTACTATAACTAGGTAAAAACTGGGCTCTCTTACTTGAAAAGTTTGGAAACTATCAGAGAATAGGAGTAGAAAGTGTCATCAATTTGGCAAGTTTCTGTTTCAACTAAAGTTCCTTGCATGTCTCTGAACCCTACATGGTCAAAGGAGTTATTCAATTCTAAGAATGAATCATGGTTATATAACATACTGGTAACAAAAGTGTAGAGCATTAGGATTTGTGGGGGAAAAAAAAAGCACATTCAAATGATCTAATATGGAGTCTTTTTTTTTTTTTTTTAATGCTCTCAAATTACCACGTTGTGGCTGGGTAGATGACAGCTGGCTGGAGAGGTCCCATAAACTCATCTGTATTGTGCTTTCAGCCCGCCAGGATCCACTGAATCATAGTTAAGGAGGGGACTCCATGAAATCCACCCAACTCTGCCCCATTTCCCAGGCTGAACTATATTCTCCCACCTCAGGATCCATGCTGGGGCAGGAAAACTGGAGTGCTGAGAGTCGAGGCCAGCGGGCGGCAGATGCACCAGAAAGTCCCAAGGCAAAGTTATGAAGAGAAAAGGTGTCACTTTTTAAAGGGTATAATCATTGACTAGCAGACAGAGCACGCAATCCGTATTGAGTCCACTCCTACCCCTCTGATAGAAACAAAACCTATAGCCCAACACTTGAATATAAAGGACAAGGTGAAGAGGAGGCATTTCTAACCACAGCCCCAAAGTTGTCGACAACCAGGCAAACGTCTGCTTCCACTCTGCATAGGCAAATAAATCCATTCATTTTATACTCTCCACAGAAGTTTTTATTGTTTATAAATAATTACAGCTCTCTTTCATGTTTCCACATTCTGGATCTAAGGAGAGAAGGGAATTGGGCCTGTTAACCTTCTTATGCAACTAAGAAGCAGTTTATGGCTGGCCAGGTGCAAATGCCATATCTAATCTCGTGTCTGTCACGTAGCAGCTGCAACAGTTGGAGGGAGTTGTTAAATATCAAGGAAATGTCTGTGCCAGTATTGTCCCACTTCAGGGTGGGAAGAGAGATTTACAAATTGTTTTCCATTTAGAAAGAGTGACAATCATTACTGGGGAAAAGCCATTTTCACTGAGATCCCGTCAGCAGGGATGAGGGCAAAGCGACCCACCCCAAGTTCAAAGGGAAATTTGAGATGCTTTCTCAGTCTCTTTCCTTTCCAGCACTGTGGTCCCTGTAGTTGCAAAAGCCTTTAAGCGTACTTTCCTTTCTGCCACTGCTCCTCTGTGGTTGTGGATGGGACATTCAGGGACTCAGAACCAAAGTCTATTCACCTGAAAGATAAAAACCTTCTTTAATACCCAAGGACGTTGAAAAGGTTAATAATATAACTTGGGGTGAAGGAGAATGAGATCTTCAAGAGAGAGCATAAGACAGAAGGAAGGTTTGTATGAGTTATTCAGTTGGGCTGGTACAGTGCCATAAACACTGGCTTTGAGGGTAGGAGAGGGAGCAGTGGCTCTAGGCCTTACTGGAAGCCTGAGTTGGGACAAGGCTTCTGGGCCCTAGTTTTCTTATCTGTACAATGAGAAGTTGACCAGTGGAAAACCCTTTTAGTTTTACAAATCTATATTGAATGCATATCACCCATCCAGAAGAGGGGCAGGCACTGTGTCAAGTATAAAGGAAATAAGACACAACCGATATGATCTAATAACGGAGATAAGACTAGCAGAAGTGAAATAATTACCTGTTGACATGACATTTTTTACAAAGATATTAATGTAAAAACAATCTCTGTCTTTCTCTCTCTATAGTAGACATATATATAGTATATATAGTATATCAAATCATCACATTGTACAACTTAAACTTACACAACATTATATGTCAATTATATCTCAATAAATCTGGAAAAAAAACCCAGTCAAGCTGGAGGATGGTTTGTAATGATATGCCATCATGTTCTGTCTTTAGTTCTGTTCTGTTTAGGTTTCTTCCCCCAACCTCCCCCCAATATTTAGATTAGACTACAGATGGCATCTGTATCAGGTAGAAATTGCATTTGCTAAATGTAATAAAACCCTAATGACAGAGACTTAACCAAATAGGGGTTGTTTTTGTCACATGACAAGGTGATGCACAGTGAAAGGTCTACATAGCAGCTGCACAATGGCTATTTTTCTTTCCTTTCCATCATTGCTAGAATCTGGCTTTCATCTTTATGGGTTTGGCTTCTTTAAGAACATACCTAGAAGCCCATCCAATGACTTCTGCTTTCACCTCATTGGCCAGAACTGTATCATATGACCACCCCTAGCTGCAAGTGATGCTGGGAGATAAAGTGCTTTAATTGAGCCCATTGCTACAATTGAACCAAGTCAAGCATTTGTCAGTAAGGAAGAAGGTGAAAATGGATATTGGGTATGTAGTAACAGTGGCTGTCACAGGCCTCTCATGAGAGTCACAGATCACACAGGCTGGAAAGGACAATAAGTACATGGAATGATGGAGTCACAACTCAGACGAATCTTAGAAGAATGGAATAAAAAAAATGAATCTAACATGCAGAATTCAATAGGGTTAAATTAAAACCTTACCCCTGAGACTAGAAAAATCAACTGTGCAAAGAAAGGGGAAATGTTTCTTAATAGCACCTTTTAAAAATATCTATTAATTTTAATTGACCACAAGAGTAGTAACAGCAATCAAAATAATATCTAACCTTTCTTGAATGTTTATTACTAATCTCATTTAATTCTCTCAGCAATTCTGAGGTAGATAATTATTATTATCATTATCCCTATTTTATTTTTGCAAAATCTGAGAATTATAAGTAACTTGACCAAAGTCTTATAGCTAGTAAGTGGCTAAGTCAGGATTCGAACCTAATCCCAGAGCCCTTATTCCTTACCTCTATATTATACTATTTCCCAAGGAAAAGTGATCTATTGTCTAAGAAAGCTGATTGAATTTTGGATTGCATTAATAGAATCACAATATTTATGTCCGGGAAGATAATAGTCTCCGTCTTTTCCAATCAGAATGTATTAGCAGCATTGCTCTTAATTACGGAAACCACATTCAGACAGACAGGACCAGCAGCTCCTTCCTATATCCATACCACCTTTGCTTCAGTTTTGGAGGGTGAGAGAGATGTTCAAGGTCAACTCCTCCATCTTGCTTTTGACCCCATCCCTGTCTCCCCTGGAACCCATCAACTGACTCTTTTAGCTCCCGTATCTCCAACTTACACTTTCTACTAATTCTTTTTTCCTCAGCCAGTAAATTTATTTCAAAGGTTTCCATCCTAAATAGGTAACCCCCCAAAACTTCACTTGTAGAAACATGTACCTTTTTAACTACTACTTCTAATGAGTCCTTGTTAATGAGTTTTTAAAAGAATATTTAACATATTTAACATGTCTCCACTTCCTTACCTCCCATTCACATCTTCCTCACCTTCCAACTATGTGGAACATCCTTAGCAATTGCAAAATACAAGCCTCTCCTCAGCGGCAGCCATCTTTCTAAGTCAAAGAAGTTGACAAAGTGAATGCTTGTTAGTTGCTTGTATTTTAAAGGCTGCTCATTTATCTGATGTGCATCCAGAAAGCAATCATAAATGTATTAAGAAGTCTAGTTTTCACAAACATGTTCTCCATCCAAATCAGTTTTAATTTTTAATTCCCTCTGAAACTGTGAGCCTAGATTCTGTGTGATTCTATTGGCTCTCTATTGTTTTTCTCGTTATATTATTCTTAACGTAAGAAGAATGACTACTTCTGCTCTTTAATACATAGGAAGTAATTTTGGTGGCTGTAACAGCGGTATGTTGAGTGATAAATGAAAACTGACTGATTCCATTTTGAATTATCAGTGGAATAAGTGTTAGTGACAGGAAGGATCTGAGAAAAGAAAATCTGTTGTCGGTCTGCATTTACCCTGGGATTGTCATTCTCCTGCACTACATCCTCTGAGAACAGAAGAGACCTGAGTCACTTTGGCAAACACTTTGGAAGTAGGTAGTTTCACAAAGGCATGGAAAACCGTAAATTTCAATTCCAAGTGCGATATAATTTCTAAACTTCACCGTTTTGTGTATATTAAGAACACTGGTGGTGTTGGAAAGTTCTAATTCTTGCCAGTTTTAACTCTTGGACCACTCCTGTATCCATGGGATTGTAGCAAGCAATATCCTAGAAGGAAAAATCCTAAAATCTTCTAAAGGTAGATGTGAAACAGTAATTAACTTAATCTCCTGTTAACATACAAGAATAATTTTTCTACCAGATACTTCTTGGGCTTTTTGCAGCCCAAGGAGTGGTGGGGGTGGAGGGTAAGCAGTGGCGTACAACTAGATCATTTTAGCATACTGGAATTACTCAAAGTCTAAAGAATACCATTATATGAGTGCGTGTATTTTAAAATAGCACTTCAAACTTTTTAAAGCACATTCAACATGCATTATGCATTTGTGTGCATTACTCACAAGATATTTTCGTTCTCGGCTTAGAATTAAGAATCCTGAGATAGAGAAAGTAAGTGATTTGCCCAACGTCTTATATCTCCTCACTCAAAGATCTCGCCCCCATGTCAATACGTGCACTTATTTACTTTTGTCTCTGGTTTCTACTAGTTTCCATTCCTGAAGTAAGAGGAGAGAGGAGAGAGAAATGCAGCCAGACCTGTTATTAGAATGAAATGGAATAAGAAGTTAGTGATACTTGCAAAGCATTTTGCAAGCACATCCACATTAATAAACAACCAAGAAACTTGACCACTATGCATTTTTTCAAAATAGACTGCATTTAACAATCAACTTTAAAATCTAGTAACCTTTGCTCTATGTATTGGAGGAAAAAAATCAAGCTTCATACCAACTTCCTAACTTGCACTTAGAGCCTACACTTTAGTATATTTTACCAAATAACATTATTCAACAGAGTTATGGCTTAGCGTTAAACAGAACTAAGGAAAAAGAATAACCTGAAAGTGTTCCACAGGTACATGAAACAGGTTAGGGGAATATTTTATTAAACATGCTTTCATGGAGGGATCCAATAGCATGCAATTATTTTGTAATTACCTTTCAGCCCCTCGCTATGTAATTATTCATTTGGTTATATGTGCTTTACAAATTAGCACCCCCAAAGATCTGAAAAAAAAATTACACAGAACATGGTGATTATCCTTAGAGTTACATGGTTTCTCAAAGGGTAATTGCCATTTAATTTCCTAGGTCTGAATTCCTATCATGACCTCATGGTAATCACGTACTTACAGAGTGACTTGCTTGGCTGTTGGGGCCTCAAAATATTGTGCATGGCTAAAGCATGAGAAAGCACTTCGGAACAGGTGCAAATCCAAAATGGTGAGTGCTGTGTGTTCGTATATGCTTCTGCCTATACAGGGCTCCCATTGGATATTGTTGAATGCATGTGTGTGTGTGCACATGCACGTGTGTGCGTAAACATAGACCTCCAGTTTCCTTAGGTCTCCCAAAGGCTGACCAGTTCATGGAGTGAAGAAGCCTTTTACCCAATCAAGAGTCACTTCCGTTTAAAAAGCCACACACATTGTTATATTGATTAGATCGTCAAGGGAAGAGAAATATAAAGGTCTCACCTTCCTTTTAAAATCAAGAACAACAAAAGTAAAAACGTCTTTCACTAAATACAAGAGGTAAAAGCACATAGTTTGGGAAGGAGATCAAGAAGGATACGGGAGACTGCCGGAGGTCTTGAAACGTCAGAGAGTAGTGTGTTTAATATGAAGTCGGCCCTGAATGTACAGGCATTATAAAAGGATATGGTTTCCGGAGGGGGCACAGGAATCTACCACTTGAGCCCAAAGTGCTGAAGCCAACTCCTGCCGGATTTCGAGAACTGATTGTTTAATATTCAGGAATCCTGTGAACAGTTCTTTAAACCACTGGAATCTTGAAATCCGCTATGGCGGGAGTATTTACACCGTGGAAAGTGGCAAACACTACAAGCCAGGGCTTTTTTCTCCTCCAGAGAGCCAATTTCCTACCATACCACCAAGTTCAAATATCATTAAAGGAACACTTTAAGAAAAAGCCAAGTTTTCTAATAATTCCTATAGGACAGGTGTCTCCCTACTCACCAATTCTTAGACTTTAATGCTTCCTCTAAATGACTCCAAGTCTAGTTTCTGGTTTTTCCTTTTCATTTGGCTTCTCCAAAATCTCTAAAATCATGCTGAAACGATGGCCCATCAATAATTTCTCTGTTTAATTGTGATGCTCTTTTAGATTACAGAATTTATGCAAAAATAACACTGGTCCCTCAAATCTCAATTACCCACAAGAGTCAGGAAGCACAGGGCAACCCTCTGTTCTCCAGAATTCCACGTTGGTTGTATGGGGGTTTTTGGTTTTTTGCCTGTAATCTCTTAAAACTATCTTTACTTATTTCAATGCAAATAATGTCAATCTGCTGTGATGACCAATTGATTAAGAAAAAGAAGGAGGAGAAGGCAGAAGAGGAAAATAATCATGGCTAACCACCATTGGGAGCTTAGCATGTGTGAGAATCCATGCTAAGTAGTTTATATGCACGACTTCTTGAATATGCATAACAACCTGTACACACACTATTATTACCCCTGTTTTATAGAAGAAGTTGAGTCCTAGAGTGGAGAATAAACTTGCCCAAGGTCACGCAGATAGTCAGTGGTATAGGATTCAAAGGCCCTCTGACCTGAGAGCTTTATGTTTAACCATTGGACTTTATATTCTTTTTTGTTTGTTTGTTTTTATTTTTGTCTTTGTTCTTGTGAGGAAGACTGGCCCGGAGCTAACATCTGTGCCAATCTTCCTCTATTTTGTAGGTGGGCTACCACCACAGCATGGCTTGATGAGCGGTGTAGGTCCGCACCCGGGCCCCTGAAGAGGAGTCTGCAAACTTAACTATGCCATTGGGCTGGCCCAGGCTTTATATTCTCAAGCATTTTGGATTCTGGGGTTGAAATGAAGGAAAACATGTTTACAAGTTGGCATAATTAAATATATGGCAACATGTTAATCAGCTATCTGGAAAAAAACAACCACCCTGATTTTTAGTGTTTGCCTATTTCCATGGTGTCAATATTTCCACTGTGGTTGATTTCAAGCTGCCAATGGTTTAACACCCAGCTTTCCAAATTCCAGCACATCCCTGACTGAATATGTGATAGAAGTGGGGCACATGTGGGTTGAGGAGACTTGGGTTCTGGGCTCTAGCACCTCTTTCCTTACATGCTGCTGTAGCAAGACTCAATCTTTTTGACCTTCAATTTCCTCCCTCATCTGTAAAACAAAAGTTGAAGGAATAAATTGCCTTCACATTATTTTTTAAAGCCTTAAGAAGTGTCTGTATAATGTGACTTGACACTTTGGAAAGTATAGTATGTTTTTTGGAATATAAAAAGGGGGAATCTGTTAGTCACTAAAAAGGTCACTCCTGAGAAGAAACATTCACTTTCAAAGTTAATGAAATTCACTAAGTACAATCATCTATTCTCCTTCCCACCCCTTTATCTTGTCTGAGCTCTTCTTGAACTTGCTTTCTTAGTGGGTAACAGTTGGAACAGAGACAATCAAAGTCACTTTGTAATTTCACCTTGGAAGTATTTTGATTTCCTAAGGCAAAAGTTCTTAAGCTACGATATTTAATACAATTAGTTTCCTTTGTAATCCTATTTATTGTATTGCATATGCATATAAAAGCATTACTGAGTAGTGATCCATAAACCTCACAAGACTGCCAGAGGGTGCGTGGAAAAAAAAAAATGGATGTGCACATATCAAAGTGAAGTTTCCAGAGGGCTTAGGAACAGAAGCTTTTTCCTTATCCATGCGGGAGAGGGCAGATTCCTAGCAAAGACATGAAAAGCCACCACTTTCATGGGCCTGGCTCTCCAAAATGCAAAGGAAAATAAAATGTGTGCCTTATTTTTCTGAATAAACACCTAAAATTAACTGAAATTTACAAACCATTAAATACAGATGAGGTTTTGATTGACTTTCATACAGCATGTCATCCGTTTTTCCAACCCCTCCTTTTTTTTATTCTTGGCTACATAGGCTTTAAGTGAATATTTATAGTTGAGTATTAGCATTCTTTGGGTCATGGGGAAGCACGTTATTTCAGGATAATTTACAGTGAAAGAAAAGCTTGATGTTCTCATGTTGGAAACTTGGATATCTCGAAGCTGTCTTCTCTAGCAGGAGATGTCCTTCGGCATCCCCTCATCCCTTTCACAAATACTGAAGACATACCACTTGCCAGGGAGTGTGAGGGCCCTGGGGCCATCAAGACAAACGAGTCATGCCCCTGCCCTCAAAGAGCTCTTAAGTCCACTGAGGAAGACACAAAAAGTCACAACACAAGGCAGCTAGTGCTGTAAGAGAGGAAGGAACAAGGAGCTGTGGGAGGGTATGACTACCACAGGTGGCTAGACTGTCCCTGATTAAAGAGGACATGTGGGTATATCACAGCTATATAGATTTTCTCTATTGAAATCATTTTTAATTGATTTGTACAGAATTTTAACAGTACAGATAGATAACTTTAAGGACTCGTTTATTTTTTCATTCTTGTTTTCAACTAAAATATATGCAGTATATCTGAATTTCCAACCACAAATTCACATGTGCAAAAAGGAATACATTGCATATTTAATCAGTAGTTCTCAATCTTGGGTACATGGTAGAATTAATGACCTGGGGACACTTTTTAAAAATCCCATTGCTTGGGCCACTTTTCCTTTGTTGGTGTCGACGAAAATAATCCATAACCAATCTGTAAATGAAAATTTGGGTGAGTTTATTCTGAGCTGAAATCTGAGGACCGTGGCCCAGGGCCATTCTTCCCAAAGGAAGAAAGGGCACCAAAGAAATGAGGTGTACAGAGTGGTTATATACCCCCAAAGAGGGTGCTTTACATATGATTGAAATGTCCCTCCCACAATAGTCACAAGGTTGCCCTGTCGGCACAGCACTTGATGGACACAGCAGGTAGTCGGTCTGCTATCTTGGTGGGCGTAGCAGGAGGCAAGTCTATTGTCTCGAGCTGGGCGGTCACAGGTGAGCGCAGCAATCAGTTTCTACCCTAAGGAAAGATACTTAATCCTTAAGGAGATGCCAACGTTGGGAGGGGCAGGGAAGTTGCACCTTTACCTCAAGGGCCTTTGTTCTTGCCGTAGGGAAAATCTAAAGCAGATATACAATGCATGCTCAATGGCCACAGTCAGGCCCTTTTGGAAAGACAAGGTCAGGCCGAATTAGGTTTATACCAAATGGCTTCCTCATATTCTCCAATATATCCTATTGCTTGCCATTTTTATTTGTCATTGGCAAGGACGTGAGAGAAGATGTGAGCAATGATGGGGTACCCTTGAGGAGGGTGAGAGATGTTGCTAGATTCTCTCCTGCCCCAGTCACCCACACCGACCACCCACATTTGTGGCACGTGCTGGCTTTAACGGGGGCAAAGCTGAGCCTTAGCTATCCCACTGGGAGGTCAGCACCGAGGGCACAGACCTGCCGTATGATGAAGAAGGAGCCTCTCTAGAGGGCCTCTTTGGCCCTCAGAAATGATTTCCCACCTGGAGAGTTGGGACCTGAAACTCCCCAATTAGATAGCCACAGCTTTTCTGGAAGCTTAATTTTCTTCAAAAATATAAGTGCCTCTGAGGAATTACAATAACACTTAGTGGTTATTTGTATTATTTGGGGCTCATTTCCTGATAGCAGGGTTTGTTTTGTTTTCTTTTGTTTTTTCTCCCCAAAGCCCCCCAGTGCCTTCTAGTTCTTCTATGGGAACTGCCGCCACAGCATGGCAACTGACAGACGAGTGGTGTGGTTCCACAACTGGGAAAATCATCCAGGCCACCCGAAGCAGTGAGAGTGCTGAACTTTATCCACTAGGCCATCAGGGCTGGCACTCCTGATGGCAGGTTTGGAAAGAAGGTAGCAAGGTGAATTCAGGAGACTTGGATTCTCTGTTGAGAGCTGAACAAGGTGCAGAAAGAGGAGGCCCATCTTCAGTTCTCTCCTGGCATCCCTCAGCGTGGCCTACAGCTCACTCCTACCAGCCCTTGCCTCAAGGTAGAATCAGCCCTTTATTTAAATGTCACTAACACTCATAGTAATTCTGTAATTGCATGCGTGATGCTCCTTCATCTAGTTTTGACCTCTCTGTTAGCTATCCAAAAACTTCCTCTTTGGAGCAGGATTCACGTCAAGAGAACCAAATAAGAAGCAACTAGAAAAATAAAATTCATAAGACACAAATGGGGGCAAAAATGGCTGAATCCTTACAAAGTAACTAGCATAAGGCAATGGGGTAATCCTCTGCATGCTATTCATACAATAGGTATGTGTCCCTCCGGCTCAGAATCATAAACACCTGTCCTCAGAGAGGCTGGTCATGGCTTGTTCTCTAGAGGACTTAGAACATTCTGAGTGCTCTGTAAATGTCGAGGATACGAGATTAACTTCAGAGGACGTTTCCTCAGAGGAAGGTGCTATGCAAATACTAGTATTGTTATTCTTTGAGTACAAATTTATAATTGACTTTCTGTTAAACATTGCAGCAAGTTAAATTAATTCAGTATGATTACAGTCATTAAACAAATGCCTAGTGATGATGGCTTTCTTATTTTAGCATTCCTCAAACCAGTGGGGATTACCATATAAGGCTTTTGCTCCATTGTCAGATTAATGAGATGCACAACCTGTGTTTCGCAATAGAACACGCACACTGCGTTACAGCAACTGGACCGTGATTGAAGGCTGCTGCTGGACTAATTTACCTTCAAGTTTTTCCTATTGCTCTTGCCGTCCTGCAGGGTACAATTTACTAGTTCATTACAGCATACAAGTAGCTTAAGGCAATTTCTACCTGTTACAGAAAAGAAGTGTGCTTTTAAAACCAAAACAAGGGCAGGAATTCTCCCCCAATTATTCTTCTGATGCTGAAACTAACCAAAAGGATAGGGACAGTGATGATTTTAAGCTGTTCTCCCACTGGAACGGTCACTCCTAGAATTACCTTTCATCTTAGCAAGCAGGACAGAAACAGTTAAGTCCTGAAGGCTGTGAATTAAGAACTCTGCCAGAGAGAGATGCCATGGAAGATGTCCCTGCCAGGTGTGGGCTGTCACTGCCAGGTGTGGGTGGAGAAAGGCTGCCCTCCTTAAGCCACGCTTTACAGTCAAGGTCATCTGTCTGGTGCCACCTTAGAAACTGGCCTGATTCTGTAGAGGACATTGAATGATAACACCCAGCCAGTCAGCTGACTGCTGTGTCATAGCTGCTGCCTTCTGCATTATCGCAACTGCCGGAGCTCCTGCTCCTGCAGTTTCCTAGTCGCAACGCGGCAAAGCCACGGCATACAACTAGGCACCAAGCGACCGAGTTTTAAAGTGTTATTTTCCTGCTGCTACTTAGCATCTCTCACATGAGGAGTATTTACCTTTGTTTAGCCAGGAGCAGAGAAGCAGTCTGAATGTACACGATGGCTTCTAACTTGGCAGCGTGAATTTTCAGCCGAACAGGTACTGCTCGGAGCCTGGTAGCCAAACTGCCTCTTGGGGAGCACGGCTGCTTCCCACCACCTGTGGGAATAGTTTGCGGGCTTCTTATGCCTCGCTGCTATACCTGCAGGAATAGAGGCTAGGACAAAGGAGACGATGCTTGCCGTGGTGTGTCTGGCTGGGGCCTGTGCAGGCATCTCCACCGAACTGACGCTGTGTGACTCTCCAAGCTCACAGTTAAGGCTGGTCACAGGGGCTGGCGCAGATCCCCACTCCTCACTTAGAACACGGTTTAACGGAGAAGCCAGACCCACTGACCTAAATGAATCCCAGTCCTCTCTGGATGCGGGGACAGCTGTCGACTAGCAGTGACACAACTAGCCATCAAGTGGAGAATCATTGCGACTGCAGTCTGGGTGCAGATGGAGCCTGGGAGAATGACAGTCTCATTTCGGTCATCCGATGGCTTCTTATTTTCCTAAATAACCGTGCTCGCTAAGTATACAGTTGTCTGGATTAGTCTGCCTTGCATGCAGTCTTCATCTGCTCTGGTTGGAAATCAGGGTGCCAGGCAAGCCAGCTTTAGGACTGGCTCCTTTCTGCGTGATGCTATACAACTAGGATGGGTCACACTGACAACAAAGAAGGAAGCAGAGAGCATCACTTTATCTCCTCTTGCCATGTCAGTGGAACATAACTCTTCTTCGCAATGATGCCCTCGTGTGTGTGTCTGTGTGTGTGTGTGTGTTTTAATTCATCTAATCGAAGAGCCTAACAGATATCATCATGGATGTGGTTTTTAATGATTTGGAAAAAAAGACAGCCTGTGGAGACAGCGATTGGAGACAGCAGCACATTTAAGTTCTTGCCAATTCAAAATACTTTGGTTTGTGAAGCCGAGCCCTAAGGGACAGGCTCAGTAACTGAGAAAGAGATCGTAGATAAAGAAATAAAAATGACAAGCGTAATGGAGGCTCTGCGAAAGGACTGTCAGAGCATCAGTTCATGGATGGCAATTTCGCCAGGCTGAGATTGAATAATTCATAGGTTGAAATTACCCTGCTTTCACCTTTCCATTTAAACCGGCATGATCTGAATCTCTAATAAATTTTCAAGATAAAGTAAAATGCCAATTTGAATCTGAAGAGCTTTTAAAACCAGATGCTGCATCCCTGAATCTTTCGGGATCTTTCACAATTATCCTGTGAGGACTGCACTTCATCACGAAGCACCATTACCAGGGAAAATTACTGTGATTACAATAGCAACAATAGAATACCATCAAATGATCTCTAATTTACCTAATTTGCTAAGACTGACTGTGTGGTTTTAATGCCCATTGTATGTCACCATGCCTGGCACCCGTGGATCCATCTCCTACCGGAAAAAAAGTGAGGCAGTGTGTGTAATACCTTAACTCCAAAAGCCTAGCAAAGAACGTTCTCCTAGTTACAATGTCTCTTATGTTTGGTTTGCATTTTCGCATCTTTGTTTTTTCCAATGCCTTTACCCCAAATGCCTGTTTGGGGGGAAATGGTGAGCCTATTGTGGATTTCGGGTTCTTTGGTCCAGGAGAGCATAGACTTGTTTATTTATGCATCCTCTTTCTTTTAATGTATACAAGCGTGTGTTTACGAGAAGGGAGGAAAGGTTCTGTTCCGGGAGAGTAGTTTAAAAATGCAGCCAAGATGAAGTGTGTGTATTTGTCTGTTCTTTGAAACCCCTGTCTGCTTCCAGGTTAGAGATCTTTTCAGGGAATTCTAATCCTGGTCTGATGTGTTAAAAACCTCTCAGACTGAAAAGAAGCTTAAGAGACACATTCGGTAATAACTCTGTGCAGCTTTTATTAAAAGTGTGTATGTTCGATGGAGTGATTAAATGAAGCCTCGGTACCACTTTCTTTGCAGTTGTGTCTCCTCGCTCTCTAGTAGAAGTCTAACCTAAAAAGAACTTTTTCTCCGACAGGCTGCATGGTTCATCTGAGGGGAACGGTGGCACCCTGAGAGAGTGGCATGGTTCATAAAGCCTCACTGGAGAACAGACTGGAATCATTTCATGGGTACAGTGTCTTCTGGAATCTTACTCTCAGTGGCATGGAGACAGTCCGTGGGTTCCTGCTAGTCAAGTGACTTAAGTCTGAATATCTAAAGTTTGAGTATCTAAAGCAGGGTTTCTGAGGGATGACAATCCTTGGGGAGGAAGGTCAGTTTGAAACATACGTGTCTAATATTGTGAGTTTTTTGCTTAAGACACTGCGCTCTGATATGTTTCTTAATCTTTTATCACGGCTTTACCCTCCCGCACCCCACAAACACCTCTGTCAGAAGGAGGTAAGTTGTATTTCTAGTCATTTGTATAATTGACTATGTTCTTCATTGTCTGGTTTTAGTGGGTATATTCTGTTTATGTTGTACTTTCTTTCCTTTTATTGTTATTTTCACTACCCTCGGGATAAGTAACAACTTTTTTCTCTGTGTTTTTTCTAAATACAAATCTAAACGTGGTATTTTAAAAATGATTTAAATATAGTTTTTGTTTTCTTTATCTAAATGCATTCAAGGTTTTAATGCTTTTCAAAGGAAAGGGGAAATAGTTTTACTTAGTAAATAGTTTGCTTAAAAATAGCAAGCAATTCACTAGATATCAGTTATGTTACCATATTGTTTTCTTTAGATAGCTCACATTTCTAATACTGAACCTATTATTCTTATCTTTCGAGAAAGAGGCTTGGCTGGTAGTGACAAAGGGCTTTTCACAAACCCACCCTGCCTATGTGCCAAAGTGTTTTCTTTTTCATTAAAAAAAATGGCCTTGATATTCTGCAAAGGGTTTTTAATTTCTCACATTTTAAAGCCCTTCAGTAGTCAAAGTTTGAGCAGGGTAATTAATCATTGAGCAAACTGGTTTGCATATCTGATATTTAAATAATACAGATATCCTAAAAATAATTAGAAATCATACTCCTGTTACTTTTTTGGGAGTCAGAAACGAATTGTGTTCATTTGATAAAATAGCAAATTTGCAGCTAATCGTTTTATGATCCAAGTATTTATACTTTATATTCTTGGAAAATGAGGGGCTTGTTTTATTTTTTTTAGGATGCAAGTGCCACTAACACTATCATATGTTAGTGCTTGATATTGAAATTTACTTGTTTTGCTACAAAAAAGATTCGCCATAGAGATCTGCTATCTTAAAAATCTTAAACTCCAGTATTTCCCTGAAATTAAAGTTTCTTTTCAAACTCTGCTTAAGTGATGAATGTAAATGAATCCAATATTTGAAAGTAAGTTCATTGGATAACTTCTAATGCATTATTGACTTTTCCACTATTTATGGATGTATCTTACTTAGAGTGCTTTAGATAAGCATAACAGGTGAAAAAGACCATAAGGATAACTACAATTGCAGGTAATTTGGAAAATAAAGAATCAACTGTGAAAGTGTACTGTTGGGGTGAATTTGGATGCATCTCAGACAATCATGGCTTCACATTATTTTATAGCTTTTTTGTTTGTTTGGCGGCATGAGAAAGATAGGTAAAAAATTATCCCCTCCCTTCTTCCTCCTAACTTCCAATCACTGAGGAGCATCAGCTGTAGTGACAAAGGGTGATTTAAAATTTAAACACCCGGAACCACACTCATGGAATCCACAAAAAGGCCTCCTGCTTTAAGATAGAATGTGTGCATTTTATCACTTAATCATTGCAGTCTTTTCTGGACGTGAGTACATTTTAGATTTCATCTCATTATTAAGGTCCAGCTTAGAGCAAAAATAAAAAACCCAAAACTCTTCGGAGACAATATGTATTAATCTCTACTTATTAATATTAATCTCTAACTAGTTAGTTAACAAATACTGTGGTGAATAGATGCATTTCTCATAGAGTCAAATAGAATATTCATAGTTGATGCGAGATTTCTCTACTTAACATATGTTACAAGAACAATGGCATAGTATATGTCCCCTAAGTTTTAGGTGTGTAGTAATGAAACACGCCTTTATCAAGTACCAATATTTGTGCTACACTAGGCTGCCAAAGAGAAAAAGGCAGGTGAGACAAAAGAAACAGGTAAAAATAAAAGAAACCACTCTCATTATTCAGTGAGCTTTTTTTTAAAAATGGCATGATCAAAAAAAGGTTGACATCTTGTGTCTGTGTACCTTTTTTTTTTTTCTGGTGAGGAAGATTGGCCCTTAGCTAACACCTGTTGCCAATCTTCCTCTTTTTGCCTGAGGAAGATTGTCCCTGAGCTAACATCTGTGCCAATCTTCTTCCACTTTGTATGTGGGACACCACCACAGCATGGCTTGATGAGCGGTGTGTAGGTCCATGCCTGGGATCTGAACTGCAACCTGGGGCTGCTAAAGCTGAGGGTGTGAACTTAACCACTATGCAACTGGGCCAGCCTCTGTGTACCATTTTTTAAAAGAACCTTTTCTCTTTAATAAACGAATCTTTCCAACATGTTATGAAAATTTACTAACACACAGAAAAGTTGTGAACACCCAAATACCAACCACCTAGACTCTATAAATAAAATTTTACTGTACTTGCTTCATCACACATATATCCAGCTATCCACCCCTCTGTTCATCCATCAATCCATCGTATTATTTTGATGCATTTCAAAGTAAGTTAGAGACATCAGTACACTTTACTCCTATGGATATGCCTGCTGAAGTGTTTAACTAGAATTCGAGGTTCATTTATAGTGCTTTCCTTTAAGTAAAACTTTTATGAAATGAAGAAAGAATTTTGAAAAACAATGTACTGTATTTCTTACGAGGCATTAGCTATTTCTTTAACATGCTGAGGGGTTAGATGCAAACCCTCATGATCCTATGTTTTAACTTGGAATGTAAATCCCACATTTATGGTGGAGAGAAATGGGCCCTTCCCCGTCTCTAGGCCCAGGAGAGCCTTCACCCACCACACCCGGGGACCACTGGTCACTCAGCATCAGTACTGGGACGGACGATGTGTCAGGGCGTACATAATTAATTCCCAGGGTCTATTTTTGGGCTTGGACCAGCTTTCCTTTGTCTGTCCTGCAAGCCCATGAAAAGTAACCCCATTGCTTCTTGAACAATCTCCAGTTCTTCTTCTACTTGGGTTCTTGTCTGCATCTTCCCTTTCCTCCTCTTCTCTTCCCAGTTGGCTTTCTCTTTTCCACTTTCTCCTGACTCCTAAATTTCTTTCAGAACAAGGGAACAAATCTCTTCATTTTTCAAGTCATTCTACTGCATGCAATTTCAGGGAAATAGTTACGAGAGGCAAAGGCAGGGAGTTAAAAAATCACAGGAACTCTTAAAGGGGTTAGTTTCTCTTGGTCTTAATAAAAATGAGTTAAGGATGGCCCTCTCAAGACCTCTTCACGAATTCATCTCTTGGATCCAGTCTTGTGGATGAGATTTAACTATTCCTTTCTTAACTGAACCCTACACTAAGCTTCTCTAAGATTTGTGTTGGTATGACTCCTGGAAATGAAAATAGACTCTATGCTTCCAAAATCTGCTAAGTTTCATTGTGGCTGCCAGTCACTAGCTCTGGTCCATAGCACTTCCATTCAGTAGCAGCACAAGGCCTGTTTTTGTTTTTGTTTAAGAATAGACAAGTTTAAATCCCACATATTAAAATTGACAAAAAGTTTCCGGGTATATGAAGCTACTTTTAAGTGTACATGCATTATATGAATACTTTACATCATTGACGTTACACATGTGTTAGCAACCAGTTATAAACCCGCATTCTTCTAGATGCACTGTCAATTATTAATTTTGTAAAATTTAATCTTGTCTTCAAAAGCGTCAGACTGCAAGCATAATAAAATATATTTCCATTATTTCAAGTGTCCACAAGTAAAGACAACACTAAATGTGAACACCCCTGAACATCCTATTCTTATCCTGTCCTTTCTCAATATAACATAAACACAGTATAGTTTTACCAGAAAGTTGCCCAAACCATAAACAGCATCCTATCATAGCCAGTCTTCAAGACGGCCACCAATGATCCCTGCCTCCTGGGATTCACACCCCTGTGTAGTCTCCTCCCACACTGTATCAGCTTTGGTCAGTGTGGCCAATAGAACAAGGTAGAAGTGATGATATGTCACTTTTGAGATTAGATTATAAAAGACTGGCTTCTTGGACACTCTCTTGCTTATTCATTCTTCTCTCTCTCTCTACTCCCATCCCCCCCTTGGCTTCCTCTGGGGGCAGTAAGCTGCCACGTTGTGAGCAGCCCTATGGAGAGGTGCATGTAGTGGGGACACTGAGGCCTCCACCCAACAGCCAGTAAGGAACTGAGGCCAGCCGACATCCATCTGAGTGGATGGAGATTTGACTGGCGCATCCTTCTCCCCATCACCAAGTCCAAACTTCAGTAACCTGTTGGTAGAGGGCATATCTCTATGACCTCATGGAGATGAGAAAATCACAAGGCCTATTTTTAAAGTTATGCCCTTGGCCCTCGTGGGGGAAATTCTCAAAGCTTGCTTCCTTAGGCTTTGGTCCACTTACACATGGCAGTCAATTTCTAGGTGGCTTCTCCCTCAGGCCATCTTTTTTCATTCAGTTCGGCATGCCTAAAGGTTTCACTAGATATTAAAGACATCATCAGATAGTCAAGGCTAGGTCTATCTTCACCTGGAATTCCATCAATTTGCCTATTTTTGTAAACTATTAATTGGTTATAATAGACTGGTTAAGAGGCTCTGTAGTAAGACAAACCTGGATTATAATCTATGTTGCTACTTAACTAGCAACATTATTCTAGACCAAGTTACTGAATCATCTAAGCTTCATTTCTTCAAAACGTTGCTATAAGTATTGTTACATTCATATATCATAATATATAATTATATATATAATTTATAACATATATTTTTTATTAGATATATAATGTATTTAGCATAATGCCTGGCACCTACTTGGTACTCACTATATATTGGTGTAATCATCATCATCATCATCACATCAACAGAAGGTGCCATCATCCTAGAACTCAACTGGCTCTCCATCAGTTGGGGCCATATATTAGATCCTAGCAGACCGCTTTCTCTTATAATGTCCAAATTGGCTTATCCTGATGGACTTCCCATTAAAGTCCCCCTTTTTTATGGCCTAAAGATGCCCCCAGCTTTCAGCTCGGTATGGAGCAGAAACAACCAACAGAACTCAATGAATGGTTAAGCTCCTCTAGGTGTGTGTGCCAGGTTTTTCTCAGGTGTCCGCCATGAGACTACCTTCATTCTTCCAGAATTCTATATTATAAAATCAAATTGTGGGATAAGTACAAGCATAATTAAAATTTAATTTTAACAAGAGCGGGAGGCAGAGGGTCTTTCTCTCTAGGAGGGTCAAAGAGTAGCATCATGGAAGATTAATTTTCTACCACCTCATCTCCTGATCCTTTTCATCTCACAAAACATAGCAAATGACTGAGGATATACCAGAGAAATACAGCCTTTAGTCCCAGGAAGAGGGGCTGCTGCCCTGGGCCTCACACTTTTGGGAGCTGCATTTCAGAGGGCCCTGCTCTGTCCCTCCACTGTCATTCCCTATCACAGCCCTCCCCATAGGACAAGAAGTCAGTGGGTCAGGGGACATGTCCACCCAGAGCCTGTGCTTTACCTCACTTCTAGAGCATGCTCCAGGTATCCTGGAGTCCTAAATTCCCACACACATGTCCCTGCGCCTCCAGGGTCTGTGTGGCTGAGGATGAACTGTGCTGCCAGTGTACGCAGTCCAAGGCCTGAGAAGTGGTTGGAGGAGGCTGTTGGGAAGTGGCCTCAGGAGGGCTGGAGTGTCCACATGTGTAGGAAAAGCCTTTCCTAATGCAAGAAAGAGGTGGGAGTGGGCGGAGGAGGGAGTCAGGCCAGAGGCTCCTGTTGTACTGTCATCACATTCTGGAAGGCAACGGCAGAGCAGAGGAGAATCCTAAGTTCAATTCTGGTCTTAGGAAGGTGTACTTGTCAAGGGAAGAGAGTAGAATTTAGTTTATTTAACAACATGTTGGGTTGATTTGGACCTTTTAAATATTTAGAGGTATGGTGTGGAGGCCTCTGTGTATACTCTTTCCCAGGCCCTGCTAATGTTGGGTCGGGCCTGAGCCTGAGCTGGCTTTTGGAGGTCTCACTTCTTCAAAAACCCAATTGTTTGGTAGTTGTTGTATTAGAGGGCAAATGAGCCTTTACTGTTAGGATGAAGGAAAGAAGGCCGTACTCACTAAAATATAGGAAGCCCATTCTCCAGTTGAGGCTTTTAATCCAAAAATATTTTTAAAGTTAGTAAATTTTAAAAGCATGAATGTTCCATTTTGTATTTACATATATATATATATATATATATTTTTTTTTTTAGTAAGATTAGCCCTGAGCTAACATCTGCTGCCAATCCTCCTCTTTTGGCTGAGGAAGACTGGCCCTGAGCTAACATCCATGCCCATCTTCCTCTACTCTATATGTGGGATGCCTGCCACAGCATGGCTTGCCAAGCGGTGCTGTGTCTGCACCCGGGATCCGGGCCGGGGAACCCCGGGCCGCCGAAGCAGACCGTGCGCACTTAACCGCTGCACCACTGGGCTGGCCCCTACATATGTTCTAACAAGCGAACATAGTTCTGTTATCTCAATCTCTAACTCTCTCTCTCTCCTGGCATATCAAAGAGGTAAACTGGTTTTTGTACTTGACCTAGCCAGAAAGCCAGCAGCCAGCTGAATTAGGTAGGCGACAATTAGGATTACCACATTGAAGGATACGGACCCAAAGGGGCCATTTTATTGAGCTACCTAAAGACATGCTCTCTCTTCCACTGTACTGAATTCAATACTCAGTACTGTATAGGTGGCTTTGTAACAGAGAAGTGAAGAAATTAATACTCAATGGAAGGAGAGTCATTGTTTTATAAAATAAAAGCTGGAGTAAATATGATAACTCTCCCAATTGAATTTCCACAAGAAAATTCAGGGGACTAAAAGAGAAAGAGACATAGGAAGTATGGAGAGGGCATGTGCCTGGGACTGTGCAGGTGCTACACACAGGAAATGGGAGACGTGTTGATGTCAATTAGCCCAGCAGAACAAAACACAGGGGCTAAGGTAAAAGAGTCTGGGGCCACACAGCTGGGATTGGCATCCTCATCTTGTTGCTTACTATCTATGTGACCTTCGATGAGTTTTTAACCTCTCTTTGTTTCTCAGTTTCCTCATACAGAAGGTAGGGATAATAGTGCCCTTCTCACAGGGTAGGAGTGAAGATTAACTGAGTTAATATTTGCCAAACACCTAGGAGAGTGGCTGGCCTGTAGCAGGTGCTAAAGAAGCATTTGTTAAATAACAGAGTAAAAATGAAAGATGAAGCAATGAAAGTCCAGAGAGGTTATTGACTTGCTCCCAATCACACAGGGAATTAATAAAAGATCCCCTATCCAATGCAGATATTCAAACATCAGGCCTATTTCTGAAAATTGCACATTGCCCAAGAGCTGATTTTGGCCAGAAGAAAATACGTATTTGGGTCACTTATATCTCTAGGGAGAAATGAGAACTTAAAAAAAAATACTACAGTACAGTTATCCTGATAAATCTGTAAGTTTTTGTCCTACCTCTTCTGTATTTTGTTTTTCACAATGTTATTCCTTTTTCAACTTAACTCTTATTCTTAACCGATAAGTCTGTCACGATAGCTCACTGCTCCAGAAAAAGGGCCAATGCCACACACATACATACATACACACACACACACACGCACACCCCACTGTACTGTGCAGTGAGTACCGTTACGAAAGTAATGCAAATATATGAGAAAATTGGGAAAATGCACAGAAGCATAAAAAGGAAAATCAACCTCAACCATACTCCCACTACTCTTGAGACAAGCCCTGATTGTATATGATACAATCGTGGGTGTAAATAAATTCTAAAGATTGGACTTGAATTGCATTCCCTGCTTTGTAACCCACTTGTTTTATGGGTATATCAACAGTCTGTTTCCAAATCACTGAAATAGTTTTTAAACACAGAGCCCTTTAATCGTTCTGTATTATTCCAATATACAATCCTTTAGTGGGGTATTTAAGTTTTTCCAGATTTTCACTATTATAGATGTAATTGGAAGACATTAAAAATTTAATGTGGCAGAATACGTTGAGAATAAACTAGGCCTGTTTTCTAGGTGGTAGGTTCATTATAAAACAACAGAGGTCTTTCTTTCCTTCTCTTCCCAAGGACCTGCAGAGGGCTTTGAGCTGTGGCCATGTGGCCTTTCCTTGGTCCCAGAAGCAAGTCAACAGGCCCTTGTTTTCAGAAGTGTGTGCTCAGGGAGGTGAGTCCAATAAACTAGGAGTCCCAGATAGGAAAGTGTTGGAGGCTTTGAACTTAGATAGTCAAGAAGGAAAAGGGCCAGACCAGAAGTAGAAGGGTGCAATATTCCAAGACTGGGAACAAGGGGTGGATTCCTCAAGAAAGGAGGAATCCTAAGCAGGCCGCTGGAGGCAGGAAGCTGGTGGTGGTATCCTAGAGGTGGCAGAACCTTGGATGGGGGACAGTGGGGGCGCCTGGGGACTACTCTACGTTCTTGTGGCTGAGTTTGGTCCAGAGGGTTGTGATGTTGTCAGCAGGGGGGCTGGTCTTGAAATATGCACGTAAGCCTAGACAGTAAAACTCCTAGGAAGTACCTTTTCTAATTCCTGCACTGCTTAAGCCCAAGGATTCTCCATCATCCCAAGGGCTGGAAGAGTAAAACGAGAAGTAGAGGAAACAGAAAAATTATTGAGCTTCCCGCCAACCCTGGCTGGTGGTGATAAACCAGACTTAATTTGTTTAGAAAGATTATGTGGTACCCAAGCATCGGGTGGGCTTCATCAGGTGTGACCAAAATCACACTATTCTTGTATGTGTAACTTAGTGTGCCTGATTATCTGCTTAGGAGAAATTCCTAGAAATGAAATTACTAAAAAAAAGAGTACAAACAGTTTAAGGCTTTTTGTATATATTGTGTCTTATTTATAAGTTTCTGTATTTTTCAAGTCCACTGATTCTTCTATTTATCCCCCGTGAAAGATTGTTAGGGAAAGGAGGAAAAAGCAAAGTTAGCCAAGATAATTGATCATTAAGTATAATCAACCATTAAGTATAAATTTCCATTTATAATCCACCCCATCCCAGAAGACTTCAATTACTGGATTACTTTATTGATAAGCCCAAGAGGTAATTAATCTTTAAGTATTTAAGCAAACAACATAAATTTCCACACGAGACAGTAACACATACTTTATCAGCGATGCAGACTGTTAAGAAATTATCTAAAAGACTGGAAACAGATGCTGGAATAAATAGAATTAAATCTGAACGGGCCCTCAAAAGATGCTTTCAATCTCTTATGGTGTCTTCTCAATCGTGTTGAGAAACCCAACTCCTTGGCAAACTTTCCAGTTGTATGACCTTGAGCAGGTTACTTAAGTTCTCTGAGCTACAGTTTCCTCTTCTCTAAGCACTGGGTAATAAGAAGACTGACTTCATGGCATTGGTGGGAGAATTAAAAGTGTTAATATATGTGATGTACTAGACAAGTACCGGGCACCTCGTGAGTTACATAAATATCATCATCACCAGCATGCGGCACATCATCCAAGGAGCACCTCCTTCCCGACTCTCCAGTGTGTCATCTCTCCATGTCCCCTCACCTTAGCTGCTGGCTATACTGAAATACTTGCTATATTCTAAACTTTCCATGCTCTCATTTTTCTTGCCTGTGTATGTGCTGCTTTTCCACTTGGAATATTCTTTACTCCCTTCTTTTCTTAGCGAATTCTCCTATCATCTTTCACCATTTTAGCTCCTGTGTTGTCCCTTCCCCGCTGAGAAACCCTTCAGTCTGAGCTGGGTGCCCCTCTTAGGTTCATTTATAAGATTTAGCAGAGTCTATATACATGTATGTATATATTTTTAAAGATTTTATTTTTCCTTTTTCTCCCCAAAGCCCCCTGGTACATAGTTGTGTATTTTTAGTTGTGGGTCCTTCTAGTTGTGGCATGTGGGATGCCACCTCAGCATGGCTTGATGAGTGGTACCATGTCTGCGCCCAGGATTCAAACCGGCGAAATCCTGGGCCACCAAAGCGGAGCACACGATCTTAACCACTTGGCCATGGGGCCGGCCCCTATATATACATTTTTTTTTTTTGAGGAAGATCAGCCTTGAGCTAACATCTGCTGCCAATCCTCCTCTTTTTGGCTGAGGAAGACTAGCCCTGAGCTAACATCCGTGCCCATCTTCCTCTACTTTATATGTGGGATGTCTGCCACAGCATGGCTTGACAAGTGGTGCATAGGTCCTCACCCGGGATCCAAACCAGCAAACCCTGGGCCACTGAAGTGGAACATGGGAACTTACCCGCTGCACCACCGGGCCAGCCCCTTTACAGAGTATATGTTAACTGCCTGTTTATGCAGCTGTACCCCACCCCTAGGTGAGCTCCCTGAGATCAGGGAACCTGCCAGATTTATTGTTGTATCTCCAGGGCCCAGCCCAGTGCGGCCCATCATAGATACTCGATAATCATTTGCTAAGTGACCGCATTTGTCACAGGACCATTGGGGGAAGAATGGGACTGTTTATATCTGTAGAGTGTTTTCAAGCCTTTCCACAAACATCTCATTTGATTTATATGGAACAATTAGGGATAATTCCCACTTTTACAGATGTGGAAACTGAGCTTCAAGAGGGTTAAAGCCCTTGCCCAAGATGCTGTAGCATGCAAAAATCAAGCCTGCTTCCTCTCACTCCCCTCCTGGCAGTGCCTTTTTCTGCATTACACAGCTCCATCATTTAAAGCAGCCTCTAGAAGACACTGGGTATGCTTTTGACTAAAGGGCTGCTCTCTCCAAGTAGGAGTTATAAGAATGTCAGACACTCCAGACAGCGTAAAGCCTGGAGACAAATGAGCTGTTTGGAAGTGGGGAGTAGGCTGATGAGGGAAAGGAATATAGAAGACCAGGGTTTTGGAGAGCAGCTTTGGGAACGTGAGAGAATGGGTCCTGGGTGATGTGCCCTGCCTCTGGGTTTGAGAAGTGGATCAGAAAGCTCTTACCACCACTTTTACAGAGGACTTTAGGCCAATGGAAATCATTCTGGTCCTCTTTCCTTCAAAATCGGCCTCTGTGATTCTTGTCTGCAGCCACCATTGAGGTGATTCAGGGTTAGCCAACCAAGTGGAAATTGGCTACCTGCCCTCTACTTTCCTCCTGTTGACCTTAAACAAATAGACAGCCTGTTATTTCTCCAGCAGAAATGGGTTTATTTGGGATCAGCAAAGAATTGCAATTTGGGGTTTCCAACCATAGTGAGCCACGTGCAGTTATCTCAGCAGCAAGGGAGGAGAAACTCTTTCATAGAGAGGAAGAGGAAGTTGGGAGAGCTACTCTAAACAAAGAGTTCTAGGTGTAGTGGCTTTTCATCGGCTGAGTTGTGACAGTCTTTCATTGGCTGAGATTCTTGCTGGTCAAGAAGATGTCTTTCTTCTTCCTTTTGGTCTCTGCTATCAACCTAGGGCGTGAGAATTACCCTCTTTTGCCCTCCCAAGTGCATTTCAATGAGATTTCTGTTTATTAATCTGACATTCCAATACACTATGAACTTTCCTTTCAGAAGCTGTGATCAAAATCCCACTAGATATCTTTCTCTGTGAAATCATAATACTTGGTTTTTAGAAGATTGGTGAGCTCTTGACCACCGTTGTGTTTATGCTCAAGAAGGGTGAATACTCTTCAGAATGTCATGCCCCAGATACCAGTAAGAAAGGGGCTGTGACAGAAAATGCTTAATTTCATTATCCCACCTTGAAGTCTTATAATTAAATAATGTTTTATGAGAAATTTTGTAGAGTTGAGCTGAAGTGTTCTTTTGTGCTGCCTTCACTTTTCAGTCCCTTCTGCATTGTGAGCTAGGATAACGGTTGTTCTTTATATATTACCTTTCAATTTTCAAACTACTCTCATATATGTTATATCATTTGTTTCTCACAACCCTAAACTTGGAACATACAGAATTTAAACAACTTAAAGTTATCCAGATGGTGAGCCAGCAGATCCGAAACTCAGGGTCTCCTGTCTATAGCCTGGGGTTCTTCCTCCCCCTTCTGAGGATATTCCTACCAGGACCCATCTTACTCCGAAGGCTAGCCTGCCAGGACAATTAATGGAAGCGTGGATTAGCATTCCTTACGACTTAATGGCTTCTGGAATCAAATTTTGAAGACGAGCAGTTTGGGGAAGAAAGGACTGAATGAACTTTTATACCATGTTCAACAAAGACAGAGTCTTCCTTTTAACTCTCATACCATGAGCATTAACTATTTTGGCAGAGTAACTGTAAATGTTTATGAGTTGTAGTCTCAAAAAAAGATTTCATGCATTTACAATAATGGGCCTTTATGACAAGACTCATTGATAGTATGAAGGCAGCAAGATACTGGGTAAAAAGCATGGAATATGGAGTGAAACAGACCTGGCTTTCAACCCAGCTTTGCCACAGACTGGCTGAGTGACCTTGAGAAGTTGCTTATTCTCTCTGGGCCTTACTTTCTTAATTTTTACAATGTAGATAATAATAACTACCTTGTAACGTGGTGAGGGTTCCAATAGCGTGCACCTCCAACACTTAGAACACCGCTCGTAAGCAGGTGCTCTCTAACAATGTGTGGAATGGATGAAATGAATTTGAGATACTTACAGTGCACCTCGCGTAGGGCCTGATGAACGGTGAGAACAAGAGCTTTCATCTATCAAAACTTGACAGAAGCATTAGAAGCTGAGGTCCCCTAATCTAGTAAGTAGTATAAATAAATGTGTTTGAAAGAGATGATTTGTTTGGTTATTGTGAAACCAATCCCTATTCCCTTTCTGGTCATTCAAAAGACTGGAAGGGTAGAAGGTGTCTTTTAGATTGTCTTTAAACATTGTCATGAAAAGGGACTTTACCCCAGTCTTCCTCATGTTTTCTGGCTGACAAGTATAGGCTAGCCGGAATCTTTGGTAGGCTTCTGAAGTGCAGGTCACTGGTACACCAAAATTGCACCACATTTGCAAATCTTGTGTAAGTTCACAATGGGGCATTGTCTTCTCTGCTCCGGGGCATGAAGGACTGTCTGGAAAAGCTTAGTTGTTGCCATTACGGAACCTGGTGTAGCCAAGACTACAGTGTAATGTGAAGCAGAAATAAACCATGGGCTCTCAACACGTTTGCCAAGTGATTTACAAATGTGTTTACTTAAAAAGTAAGCATAACACATAATCTTGTATAATATTATGTCTAGGAAAGTTTTGTGACTCTACTGTAAAATGCCCACATCATACTCGAGTAATTGCTTCATATCTACCTGATCAATTTTTAGCTTTATCCAATTTTTAGCATTTTAGTCAACTAAACAAATCTTGATTTCTTGATCTTTTACTTATACCTCATTTTTCAAGTTCTTTTTTCTTGACATACCTGAAACTAATTTTGAGTATGAGGAACAGCATTAACCCTAGAAGCTCTAAAAGCAAAGTGCCGTTGGAAATTCTCCAATGAAGTAGATGGAGTAGGAGGAGTGATTATGAGGGTGGCCATCTTGTATCTTTTAGTGTTTTACAGTGCTTTGAGAGGTAGAGGATGGAGAGCTTTGAAATAGTGAATCAAAGAATCATAGACCTAAGGAAATCATGTAGTCCAGTCTCCAGGCAACTGACTGTCTAAGTCTTCCAAGACACGTGCTAACAAGTCTTTCTCAACTTGAAGACCTTCAAGGACAGAGGCATCACTGTCTGCCTCAGTAGCCTGACCAGAGCTTTAAACATTTTTATCCTATATCCAGCTAGAACTTTGTCTTCTAGACGATCAAGGGAAAATGATTGATCAGTCTTCTTGTGGCAGACAGATTGATAGACCCGATACCCATTCCTAATCACTTTTTCCCATTCTGTCCCCACTATAGAAGCTGGGAAAGTTAACTACTTACTTTTCTAGCTTCCTTTCTAGATAGAAGTGGTGGTGTGAAAATTCAGGCTAATGTTCAGAGGATGAATATATTCTGGGGGTGGTGAGGGAGCAGGGCTCTGGGTAAGCTTTTGTTTTCCTGATAAAACATGACAAATATGTCTTGCAACATGAATTTCCCTTTTCTGCTGTCTTAAATGCAGATGTGATGTCTGGTGCTTCAGTAGTCATCTTGGAACCATGAGGAAAAGGCCAAGAGAATCACAGAGACATTGGTCCTACATTTTTGAGCTATTAAATCACTGCCAGCAACCACTAACCTCCGAACTTCTAATAAGAAAAATCCATCCATATTCCTTTAAGTCACTGTCATTGCCTATTCATTCTATTATTGTCATTCTATTATTTGCAGTTGACCTTGATCCTATCTGAAATGCATCATCTAAAAGATTTGATTTGGCCAAAGAGACATAAATCCATTCAATTCCTCAAGGCAGGCCACGTTCTCCCACTGCACTTATATAAATTCCGTCTTCCCCAATCAAATCAGCTCATGAAGGCACTGCTTCCTCGGTTGCTTGTCTCTATCCTGAGTTTACCTCCCTCTCTGTGCTCCTATACCTAAATCTGCTCCATCTTTAAAGACACATGCTTGTCCATAGTCTTTCCTACAGGCTGAGCCCTACACAGCTCCCCAGTAAGATGCTTACATGGGTTTGCTGTGTAGCCTCGTCTTTCCTGTGCAGTCTAATTGTAGTTACCTTGTCCCATCGTCTCTGTAAATGCATTTACACTTGTTGAACCACATGTCCTGGTTGAGAGGGGTGTGTGTGTGTGTACGTGCGTGTGTGTGAAGATAAAATTAATCAGTTTCTGTTAGTTCAACATTAGTTTGAAAAATAAGGTCCTTGCCCCTTTCTGTTTTAGCTTCTTCACAAAACAAATTTTGAGCTATAATGCAGTTCATCTGCTCCTCCAAGTCCCTCTACTGGAAACAAAGGAGAGGCAGGAGAAATACATTGAGTGGGATGAAAAAACTACGTTAATAACCATTGGTTACTTAGAAAATGCTGTGTAACATCAGTCCTTCCATCATTCAAGGTAGCCATGGGGCTTTTAGAAATACAAAGGAGATTTTATAAAGCAGTGGTTCTGACTCCAGAAGTTTCTTTATAATCACAGCTACAGTCATGCATAAGTTTTTTATAAGATTCAATTTCTCTTTCGTTAAATTAGGAAAAATTGTCCCTAGAAATTAAAGTTATTAAATAAAATAAGATGGTTGAATTAGATTATCTTTAAGGTTCCTTCTAGCCTCAAATTTATGATTATAATGAACTTTTCAGACTTTTGCTTGATAAAACACATCTTTCCAAATATCAAGTGATATTTTAGGGAACTAAGCAAAATCCACTTCCTTCTCTTCCTTTACAACTGAGCCCCAAAGCCATGAGATGAAGCAGAGGAAAGTAGAATTTCACTTCCTCAGTTCCTCAGAGAAAGTAAGGGGAGAGGGGACATGATGGCCCAGAATTGGAAGTCAGAGCCTAAGTAGAGTGAGGAGGGTGTCCCCATGGAGGGTAACCCAGTGTGGAGGGTCCGAGTCCAATGAGGGAGATTGATCAAATGAAAAATATATTAAGAGTAATGGAAACCATGTGTATTAATCTGCTCGGGCTGCCATAGAAAAATACCGTAAACCAAGTGGATTAAATAACAGAACTTGAGTTTTTCATGCTTCTGGAGACTGGAATTCCGAGATCAGGGTGCCAGCATGGTCGGATTCTAGTGAGGGGTCCCTTCCTGGCTCACATGAGGCCGCCTTCTTGCTGTGTCCTCACATGGCAGAGAGCTCTGGGGTCTCTTCCTCTTCTTATAAGGGCACTAAATCCATCATGAAGGCCCCACCTTCATGACCTCATCCAAGCCTAACTACCTCCCAAACATACCCATCTCCCAGTACCATGACATTGCGGTTTAGGGCTTCAAAATATGAATTCTGGGGGCACACGATTCAGTCCAAAGTACCATGTTTCTTACTATCAGAGAAGGGAGGTGCAAATTAAAAATACCTAACAGGGGAAAACCAGAATGAACCTGTGGGATTGGATTGAAAGTGGAGAAATTGGCATGAACTCATGGTTTTCTATATATAGATAGATACAGAAACATAGAGGTAAATGTATGTGTGACCATGTGTATCTGTGTATATATTCCTTAGGTCTGTCCACTGAGAGTGCCTGGAAGCAGCAGTAGCAGTAGAAATGAGCATATGCAGGGTCCAGATCTTGGCCTCTCCGCTAAATGGACCCAGGGCTCCCAGGAGAAGTAGCTAATTCCAGGGTTTGGGCAGATGAAGTACAACATGAGCCTGAAACACATTTTTGTACCAGAAACTAAGGAAGTGCTCAAAGAATGATGAAGTTATGTGAAAAAGCACAGAAGGCAGCTGGAATGGGCTCCTACTGGCCAAATGCAGGATAATTTGAGCATTAAGATAAATAATTATATGACTAGATTTAACCCATCATATAAAATAGGAAACTATGAATCCTTACATATTAATAATTAAAAATTTGATGAGGAATGGGATATTTACATAGTTTCAAAATATCACCCCACAAAATACTTACTCATTAGAAAGGGAAAAAGAAGTAACTTTGCAGTGGAGAAGGCTGGCGAGCATTATCTTATGCAATCAAACTGCACAGCACACATAAGGGGACAAATTGAAATCCTGGACCACCTAACAGGATGCAAAAAGAGCAGAGCCCTACTTCCATTTTTCCTGCCAAAGATGTATAACCTGAATCTAATCATGAGAGTAGCTGATAAATCCAAATTGAGGAATATTCTACAACGTAACTTCAAAAGGATGTCAGGTTGATGAAAATCAAAGAAAGATTGAGGAACTGTTACTGACAGAAGAAACATGAAGATGGGTGATAGCTAAATGTAATGTGTGATTCTGGACTGGACTCTTTTGCTATAAAGTCAGGATATTATGAAGACAATTGGAGAAGGCTACGTATCCGTGTTGATTTCCTGACTTTAATGGTTGTTGTGTGCTCCCGCAGGAGAATGTCCACACTAGTAGGAAAAAATCAAAACTAAGGTATCAGGGCAGCCCTTACCCTCAAATTGGTCAGAAAAAAAGTTCTTTGTACAGTAGCTCCAATTTTTCTGTAAATTTGTGATTATTTTGAAATTAAAAAAATTTTTAGATGAAGCCTTTTTTATGGGTCTAAAACCAAACCCAATAAATCTTAAAAGCAAAATCAATGAGTTTCCATCATCAAAAAGCCGCCAGCCCAAACCCGTGGAATGTACACCACCAAAAGTGAACAGTTAACTATGGACCTTGGGCGATTAGGATGTGTCAATGTAGTTTCATCAATTGTAACAAATGTACCCTCTGCTAGGGGATGTTGATAATGGGGAAGGCTATGCATGTGTGAGGGCAGGGTGTATATGGGAAATCTCTGTATGTTCTTCTCAATGTTGCTATGAACCTAAATCTGCTCTAGAGAAAAATAATAAGGTCTTTAATAAAAAAAAGCAAACAGCAACCTATTTGTTACAGAGTTTGCACAAATAAAAACTCAGCTTTATTACAGGATACAAGTATATACTTTGCCTACTTGACAGGCACTTACTGGACACCTATTTAATGGAAGGGCAACTGCTATAAGGATTTTTTTTTAAATTAGTCTAATGTGGACTTTGCCTTCAAGGAACTCATGAGCTGGTGACATATGCATACCCCTGACCACAACCCCATTTTCTGTGATTCTAGTGAACAAAGCATTTATTTAAGCCTTTCCCTAAAACTACATACATATTAACAACTAACTGCAAATGGGAAAGGAAATTGAGCTATGGGTCCAGAGTTGACTTATTAATGGAAAAGAGAGCAGCCACATTCCTAGCAAATTGTAGATTCCTAGAGCCGACTCTCCCAGCGTATGTTTGTATGTGTGTGATGTGTCTTACATCTTTATGATATCTGCTGCATTGCGGTATATATACTTGATAAGATCTCTCTGGTGACTTTTACCTTTACCTTCACTATGGAATGATGATACATACATTGAAATTAGATTTGCCAAATAAGGAACTGTTTATTTTTTTAAATCAATGGACGCTGGTTGCTAACAGTCCAGCTGCCCAGTGGGTGATCACACTTCGAAGAGGAACATGCGCTTCCTCAAATAGTCTCTTGCTACTTTGGCAACTCGCTTTGCAATGCATGTCCACTGCTCATTTATTCACTGCTTTTGTTTCCACCTGTAAAAGCCAAGTCCAGATGCTAGCACGTCCCTGATCAAAATTCTCCAAAAGCCCCCAATTTAAAGATTTTATTTTTCCTTTTTCTCCCCAAAGCCCCCTGGTACATAGTTGTGTATTTTTAGTTGTGGGTCCTTCTAGTTGTGGCATGTGGGACGCCGCCTCAGCATGGCTTAATGAGCCGTGCCATGTCCATGCCCAGTATCCGAACCGGCGAAACCATGGGCTCCCGAAGCGGAGTACAGGAACTTAACCACCCAGCCACAGGCCGGCCCCCAAAAGCCCCCAATTTAAATTTCTTACTTCGCCAAAGAAATCCTAGGAACAATAGTAAAATTCCTATTAATATTAAATTAATGTACATAAAACAGAAAAAATCTAAGATTTTCAGCTTGAATGTGCGGGGAGGAGTCATTTTTCTGTTTGTGACATCAAATAAACTGATACAACTTAGTTATGGTTGCACAACCAGATTTTGGGTGAGAATCCTTCATGTGATTGGTTAAAGCAAGTCTTTCATTTTGGTAAACCAGATTCTTATTTTTGTGTTTGTAGCAGTCCTCCCTTATCCACAGGGGATATGTTTCAAGACCCCCAGTGGATGCCTGAAATTGCAGATAGTAAGATAGTACTGAACCTTATATATACTGTGTTTTTTTCCTATACATACATATCTATGACAAAGTTTAATTTATAAATTAGGTGTAGTAAGAGATTAAGAATAAAAATAAAATAGAACAGTTAAAACAATATATTGTAATAAAAGCTATGTGAATGTGGTCTCTCTCAAAATATCTTCCTCTTGTGATGATGTGAGATGATACAATGCCTACGGTGCTGAGATGAAGTGAGGTGAATGACGTAGGCATTGTGACATAGCGTTAGTCTACCCTTGACCTACTGACGGTACATCAGAAGGAGGATCATTGAGCTATGAAGACGCTAATAGTTGGATGTCGGGAGCAGACAATGCCTGTGGTTGACTATAGGTAACTGAGACTGTGGAAAGTGAAACCATAGGTAAGGTGGGACTGCTGTATTTTGTCTTTGTCAGTGGTCATGGGTTCTTTAACTGCATCTATTTGTTTAACAAATGTCTCTAATAGCTTACTGCCTTCCAGGTGTAAAACTAGGGACTGATATCCATCAATCAACAAGATCATCATGGTCCCTGCCCTCATAGAGCTCCACTCTGTCCTGTATATAACCCGATGCTGGACTGCAAGACCATACGAAAATATGGAGAAACTTGGGGAGTTTATCCATAGTCAGGGGTACTAGCAAAACAAATTACTATGTGAAATTGTGGAAACTTTATTTGAGATCACTGAAGTTAGAGGACTGAGAAACACTTACCCCAGCTGGGTTACAGTCACCTTTTCTAGAAAAACAGAGAGTGGACAACCGTTTTAGAGCTTTTGAAATTCGGGGGTTTTTTTTGTTTTTTTTTTTTAATCTACAGTTTACATAAAACTCTTGCTTTGTTTTCATACATAATGATGACTCTGTTGGGCAATTATCTGGCTTGCTTTTTCTAGAAGTTGGAATCGATTGGCCCCATCCCATCCTCATTCTTATAGCTGGTTTCTTTGACACTGACACCTGTCAGACACTTGATTCAGAATTCCGATGAGACTGAGCTTAGGGATCATTGGAGAAAAAAAGGGAAGTTAGTTACCTGGTCCATGTGGGCTTCGGCTTTATGTAAATATGTATAAAGTAATACAATCAGTTGGGAACAATCTAGGTGAGCATCCTGGGAGGCAGTAAGGAAAAAGGAAAGAAGCTGGGTTTTGGTGTCACATGGGCCACTTTTATGTGATCTTGAACTCTGGTTCTCAGTTCTCTCAGTCTGCATAGTGATATCTATCACATAGTGCTGCTGTGAGGATTAAAATGAGATAATTTATGTGATGTGCTGCAGGCCTGTGTGTCAAGGGCCTCAGCATGCAGAGAAATACCTGGAGATGACTCCTGTGTGTTAATCCTACCTAGAGTGTGTGTGACCTAATCAACTCCAGTCTCTTCCATGTTAGCACAGTCGATAGTGGTCAGTCTGTTGTTGCACTAGTTAGGATAGGTTAGTTAGGATAGGTTAGGTGATACTGCAGTAACAAGCAACCCTTAAATCTCGGTGGCTTTCAAGGAAACTCAAAGGGTTTTTTTTTCTTTCTTTCGTTTTCACATAAGCAAAGGCTACTGCACATCTGTGTGACTCTTCAGGGAAGCCATCCTCCTTCTGATGGCTCAGCAAGACGCCTCCTGATGGAAACAGGCTTCTGTGATGCTGAGGCAGGAGAGGAGGGTTGTGTAACTGAGTACTGGAGATTAGATGCTTTAACTCAGATGTCAAATGCCATTTCCACTCACTTTTCACTGGTAAAAGCAAGACATATGGCCATGCCTAAACTCAAGGAGCTAAAGAAATGCAGTCCTCTGTGTTCCCAAACCAGAAATATTGCCGAGCAGGCCTGAGGCCTACTGGTCTACGGCAGTGAGTAATCTCTAATCAAGGGAGCACCAGGGCAGGAGGCGGAGGGGAGTGGGTGCTAAAATTTACTAGAAAGCATTTTAGAATTCTAAACGTTGCAAACTACATAAAAACTTCAGTGGTCACTGCAGTGATTTCTGAAAATGACTCTCTTTTAAAATAACAAGTCTGTTTCTTTACTTATATATTGCCATTAGTGTGCTTTCTATTCTCTATTTTTTCCTCTTTTCTGCACTTTTGTGACTCAGAGAAGTGGCAGTGAATGGTACCAAGCACATAGTAAGTGCTTACAACTCATTTGTTGATTAACACCATCGTAAAGAAACCACATTTGTAAAGGCAATGAATTGATATATTATGTTTCATGTCCAAAGTCACAAGGCAGTGAGGGAGCCAGAAAGAGACTTTCATGCTTACTGCCATTAGCCACAAGAGTACATTTATTACTTCCTTGAGAAAAGTTGGCCCCAGAAGAGTTATTCATGTTTGTTGGCAGTTTCCAAAGGTGATTATTGCTTTTAGCCTTGGACTATAGTCATGCACAGAGTGTGAGGAGCAATCATGGTGCAAAACAATGTCAGACACGATTAAAGCAAAGATCCTGACTGCGGGTCCCTTCACAGTGTCTGCCCAAAGAGAGAAAGTACACGACTCCCACTCATCTTTCAAACTCAGCTCGTGTCACTTCCTCTGTAAAGTCATTGCCAAACCCCAATCAGAATTAGTAGTTTCTATAGCTTTTTATACTTCTAGTGCTAGATAGTCAAATTCACATTAATAGCATTTCTACATCCTTCACTGGATTGTGACCTCCCTGAAGACACAGGTCTGGTATTATTCAGACTTACTGCCCCAGCACCTAACTGAGAGACCTTTTAGACAAAAGAAGAACGAAATAACTCTTTGCTGAATTGAATAGAAGCCCTGCATTCGCTTAAAAAACCCAAACTGTAGTACTTCTCTCACCCCTTGCTGCGTTTTAAAATTACAGACCAACATCTATATGCAAAGAAGGAAGATGGGGGCAGTCTGTGTTTGTATTCTCAGCCCGATACACGCACCAGGCCAAAGAGAGAATTTGATTCCATGTAGAGCCAAGGTCTCAGGTCCAATTTAATTTGATCCCCAAATGACCAAGCTGATTAATTGTCAGCTCCAGCCTTTCTTCGCAGTAAGCCCTAATCCCTCATAATTTGCCGTGAAATTAGTGGGAGTTGGCTGGTCTAGGCATGAATAACATAAGTCTTGTTCAAACCTCCCCAGGCCTTATTTAGGCGAGGTGGGGATGGGGCTCGGTGCCCTGAAGAGGAGCAGGTGTAATGAGGATTAGGTCACATGATGGAAAGGGGGCTGCACTGGGCAGGCAGCTGGTGAAATCCCAGGTGTGTGTGAGTTGGCAGGGGTACAAAGAGACGAGAGCTGCGAACAGCTCAAAGTCCCTGGGCTGTGCAGCTGCTGGTTTGGCACTTCCATGGGACCCACCTGTAGTGTTGATGGGCACCACCCACTCCTAGGAGCAGGGAAACATGAAAGGTCTTTGGTGAGCTGCAGGGGCAGAAGGCTGCAGGAAGCAAGCTTGCCCAAGGATTATGGGTAAAGGACCACTCCTGCACTCTGTAACCTCCCAGAGCTTAATACAGAGCAAGTCTGGATTTTCCTTCTCTAAAGGCAGCCCTTGGAGGACTAAGATAAAGATATTTATTTTCTTTGCAATCCAGAGCCTATTCCCAAATTCACCTAGAAAATTTAGTGAAAAACTCCCCGAGCTGGAGAGCAAGTCAACAAACAGAGATACCCAGAGGAAAAAACAGGCTCAAGGCCGAGAGGCAAAAATAAATGATGATCCCTTCTCTTGGGCTGCCGGGAGCTCGTGTAAACAAACTCATCATAAAAAGCCCTTCTTAATCTGTTTCTGTCGTACTATGAATCGCTTCTGTGGTTTTTGCAGGATAGAATGCATTCTCAGGGCTGAGGCTAGTGTTTCACACTTAGTTACTGTGAATTAGGGAACTTCTCTTGATCTCTGAGGACAAAAGGGAACTTCTGGCTGCAAATCTGAACAATTGTTGTCCATACAAGGTGAAATGGCAATCTCTCTCAAGTGCACGAGCTTGTAAAGAGTGGAGATCTCTTCTCTCTATGCCAAGGCCAGTCTCTAGAACTGTTAGGAAGCAGGTTCAGTCCATCTTGACCACTTACTGCTCTGTTTTGGTTTCTCCTCTCTCTGCTTTTAAGTGAAAATGATAGAACCTGCTGATTTGCATAAACACAACATCAATCCCCCCATTCTCTTTATTAACAGAATCCCAGCATGGAAGCAAGGGGACAGTGGCAAGGCGCACAGTTAACACTCACTTATAGCCAGACTCTGCAGCATCTGGGCATGGCTGTGTGACATTTATTGTCAAGCAGGCAGTAAGTAGAGGATGTCTGGGAAGGATTTTTGTTCATACAGGCTCCACTCATTCTGGATTCACCCTTTTTCCCTACCTGGAATCCAGATGTGGCATCTTGAGTACAGCTTGCACCCACGAAGATGAAAATCATATGCTAAAGATGTCAGAAGAGGGAGAGAGAAAGAGCTGGGGTCCTCAATGGCATCGCTAAGCCATAGTACCAGCCCTGCCTGCTCAACCCTGGATTTCCTGTCATAGAGGAGAACCCTGTGGTTCCCAGACTCAGGCAGGTGAATCACCTGGAGGGCTCATTCAACACAGGTTTCTGGGCTCCTCCTCCAGAGTGTCTGATTCAGAAGGTCTGGGGTAGCGGCTGGAAGCAAGTTCCCAGCTGATGCGGATTCCACTGGTTGGGGACCACGCTTTGAGAACCATTCAGATAACTGAATGCTAGCTGTGGAAGCCACTGGCTTCATATATTCATCGCTGAATATAGTCCCAAATGCTACACTGCCCTCTAACCCCTCAATAGCTATACAGCTCAACTAAAGCTTTACCTCCGGAAAGGGGCTGAAAACTCATTTAACCACAGGCCTAAATACCCAGTGAGGTTTACAGTCAATTTGGATTCTGATCTGAGGGAATCCATTAAGCCAAAGAAAAGAGTCTCTGCTTTTAAATTTGAGGCATCCTTGGAGCCGAATGGAGGAGATATTTTGGAGCAGAGAGCTTACCTGGAACCTCTGAAGTCACTCAGAGAGTCACTTACCTTTTATACTTCCAAGTGGATTTTCTCTAGCACTCTCCTTCTTTCTAGAGGCTGTCAGCCTAAGGCCATAATACATTAGCTATGGGACTTGGGGCAAATTTTTAACTTCTCTGAACCTCAGTTTTCTCATCTGTAAAATTAGAATGATGACTCATCACACAGGCTTATTAGAAGGTATAAGTGACGTTAGGGAATTAGAGGCTAGCTGAGTGTCCATCACTGGGAGGATGGACAAGTAAGATGTGGGGGTGAAAATCGCAGAAAATGATCTAGCCGTGGGAGCAATAGAAGAGGTGCACACATAGCAGCACAAATGGACCTTAAAAACACGGTACTTAGTGAAGAAAGACATATGATGCAATAATTTTCTGAATCAAAGAATTAAAAATAGATACATACTGAATAATATCCATTATACACAATATAAACAGATTTTTAAAATACATTAGATTGGTGGTCTCTGGTGAGGAGGGGATGGGAGTAGGATGGATATAAAAAGTTTTTCTTTAAATAAATGAGAGCCTATCAGATTGACAAAAATCAAAGTGTCTGACAATACCAAATTTGGAGAAAAAGCTCTCATACCCTCTTGATAGGAGTGTAAATTGATACAAGCCTGTGATACAGCCTATTAGTTATTTACAATATCCATTTCTCCTTTTTCTACAAAGTTGAACCCTCGTCCTTTAACTTGGCACATGGCCGCGCAGAATAACTCTCCATTTCCCAGCTAAGTGTGGACATGTGAATAAGTTCTGGCCAACCGTATGTGATTGGAAGGGTCATTTGAAATTTCTGGAGAGTGTTATTCAATGAAGGGGTCGCGATAAATGGTTGGGGCAAGAGGGGAGGGGAGAGAGAGAAATGATCTGTAATGTCTACAGTCTCCGCCTTAGCTGGCCCAGCCCCAAATTGGGCAGTAAGTGATCCACAGTGCTTACTCTATCCTTGAAAGAAGAGGAAAATAGCCCTGGAATACACAAAATGATCATACAGTAGATAACTTAGCATTGGCATTGCTACACCCTAAGAGGATGAAACCATTAGGAGGGGGCAGCCATAAACAAATTTTACAGTGGAGAGTTCTGAAGCGCAGTGGTAAAAGAAGTTTTTATAATTATCTTAACCTCTGGAGAGGTTGCAGATAAGTTAACAAAAACAGTGTGCCCCTGTGTGTGTACTGTGCAAAGGATGCATAAATAAATATTTAGAGTTTGTTTTTGATGCTTGGGCAATGCCTGGAAGAAAAAGAGTACGAATTTAATTTGTTACTATTTCTCTTTCCTAAAAAAGAAGATATTATGGTTCTTAGCTGCTTGTTTCAATAACAGTTTGTCTACCACTAAAAACCGTAGCCCCACATCTGTTCCTAATAAAAATCTACAATCAGCAATGCCCATCGCCTTTCAAAACTTATTTTCTTCATCCCCAAACTATGCACAGATCTGGCCAAAGCTTATTTCTGTTGTCACCAAGACATAATGGCATTGCTTTTATTCCAGGATAAATAAATCAGCAGCGGTTCCAAGTAGAATCAGTGTCAGCCACTTAGGCGATTGAAAATTTGAGCCTTAATTACAAATTGACATTTTCACTTATTAAAATGCTGAAGTCTGCAGGTTTTTGTTTTTAAGTTTATGACATTCAAACCTTCGTGATACTTTGTTTCAGGTCACAAGGCTAAAAGACATTTGATAATAAAAACAGTTCACATTTTCTGGAAAAACAGACTGTCAAGACAGCAACCTTAAAACACCCTTTCTACAAGAAACATTTATTTATAAAAATTGTGGACTTAGAACTGAGCCCAAAAAACAGCAGATCAGGCCAGTATCTAGCTAAAACCTTCAACCGGGATTGGCCAGCAGCCTGCAGGTTCCGGGATAAGAGATTTAGAAGTGGTCCATAGTCCCTTGGGAAGATTGTCTTGTTGCGATGTGAGAACCAGCCTGGGTGTTTAAAAACAGCCTTTAGAAAAGGATAGTATATAATTCCGGGTGGGAGTTTAGTGCCACTTTTCCTGGCAGTGACAAACCCTATGTATTTTCTTCTTCCTCCAAGAATAGTTGAGCCTCAATGCTTTTTCAGCTTTGAGCCACTTTCAAAGCAAAGCATATGCTGGGGGCTTCAGCAAACTTCTGTTTGTCCTAAAGTTACAGCAAAGTAGGGTAAATGTGCAAAGCAATGGTGCAAAGTAACAGGAGACTCAGCAGGCGCAGTACGTGGTGACACAGGCAGAGAGGGATGGCACCTGGGAGTGGCGTCAAGACCTCATAGCCTCTGGCGCAGCTGTGTAAGCTCATTGCTCAGGGTTTACGACTCCAGGACGACTGTTCTTCCTGATTCAGAGGGGGCCACCAAACATCAGTCACTTCAGACAGCACTATCTCTGAGTTCCCCTGCTTACATCTGATAGGCGTCCTTCAGCTACAACCAGATCATTAAAGGATGCTGAAGACAACATATTCCCTTTTGAAGGATGTACATTATTTTATTAAAATTCGTATTTTTCAAAGCCAAGCCCTGTCGAGCATGACGAATTGACCAAGGCGTCGTGTAGGTGAAGGGAGGGGACTAAATGCATGGAAGGGATGTGGAAGGAACTTAAGTTTGGATCTTACAAGTACAGGAAGGGGTGTTATTTCGCATGAGCACTTGGAAAAAGAAGGGGAAGAAAGATAGCAGAGAGAGGAGGCGAGTTCTCTACTCTCCCACCAGCCTAAGGCTTTGTCCATAAACCATAAAATCCGAAAGCGTAGACCCAAGCCCTGGAGCGCTGTGGTCACTGAAGTCTCGAGCAGAAACAGAGCGGCTCGCCTTCCTTCCCTCACTCGTCCAGAGCCGCTCTGGTGCTGGGTAGAGGAGACTCCCAAGTGGATTCGGTGCTAGGCACGGTGGGGACCTTCCTCAAGAGGGCACTGGCAGCAGAGATGGTGGGCGCCTTGGCAAAGTTGGCCTGGAAGAATATGAATGGAAATAAATGGAAGGAGATGTGTAGAGGTCCTGCAATCACAGGGGGTGGAAAGGATGCTGAGAACTCTTATGACTTATATTTCAATGTAAATATAATCTCATTTGTACCCACAGGAAGGTGAGGATTGAGATGTTCAGTTTATACATACAAAGGGCCAAAGAATACCTATTGCGTGCCCGCCAGGTCAATGATCAATGAAAAGAAGATCCATCAGACTTCAGCCTTTCGGGGGCACAACCTGGGTCTGTGGAACACCTCTGATTATCTGGAGAGGTGTCATCATTGAGAACCGCGTGGCCCTTGGGAAACGATGAGCTGGGTGCCCTCGGCCAAGGGCAGTCAGGAATGGCAGTTAACGCCCCCGGGCCTGCCCTCAGTCTGTTCTTCATTTATGCATTCTCATTTATTCAACAAATGTTCATTGAGCACCTAACATGTACCATGCACTACTCTACGTGCTGGAGATACAGGAATGAACAAAAAGGATGAAAGATCTTGCCATCATGGGGCTTATATTTCAAAAAGCAGACAGATAATAAGAGACATTTTCAAACTGCATAGTACGTTAGATAGTCATGAGTGCTAAGGATAAAAATAAAGCAGAGAAGGAGGATGGGAAGCGTGCGGGAAATGACACGTGCCATTTTAGAGAGGGTGCTCAGGGAAGGCACCACTGGAGAAGGTGGCATTTGAGTGAAGATGTGAAGGAGGCCATGGAGTGAGTTGTGCAGATATATGCAGAAGAACGTTCTAGGGAGAGGGCAGAGAATGTGCAAAGACCTGAGACAACAGCATGCTTGCCATGTGAGGGGGGTTAGTGAAGAGGTCATTGAGGCTGGAATGGAGTAAGAAAGAGGGAGGAACTATGACGTCTGAGAGAGGACAAAAGGCGAGATTATGCAGAGCCCTGAAACCATTTTAATTAGTCCATTTTTTTTTTTGTAAGGAAGATTGGCCCTGAGTTAACAAATGTTGCCAATCTTCCTCTTTTTGCTTGAGGAAGATTATAGCAGAGCTAACATCTGTGCCAATCTTCCTCTATTTTTTATGTAGGATGCCACCACAGCATGGCTTGATGAGCGGTGTGTCTGTCCGTGCCTGGGGTCTGAACCTGTGAACCCCAGGCTGCCGAAGCAGAGAGTGTGAACTTAACCACTATGCCACCTGGCCTGCCCCCCAATCACTCCATTTTTTACTGAGATGTGAAACCATGGAAAGGTGTGGAGCAGAGGAGTGAAATGATCTAATTTGGGGATACCTTTCTTGCTGGGAGGGAGGGAATTTGCGGCTCAAATCAGAACTACTCTCTCCCTTGGGATGTTTGCAAGGAGAGGCTCATTACGAAAATTCATGGTGCAGCAAAATCTTTGGAGCTTGGGGAACTTGAAGTTTTAGAGCATCTGAGCACTCATCCCACCTTCTCCCTCAGTCAAAAACCACCTAAAATGAAAGTGTCCCAAAGATAGAGCAGTTTCCAAATTGTGCTATATGTGGAGGCTCGGACACAGAGAGGAATCACGGTGATCCAGTCAACCACAGCCTGAGGAGAAGCACTTGGATTCACCAAGCTGCCCAGGGGCTCTGCCCTTCGACCCCCAAATATGAGCTGCAGAGTGTCCCCCAAGAGGATACAGGCAGTTAATCCTGTGAAGTACTTGACCAATGGCTGGAGGCCCATAGCTAGCATCTGAGGAGACTACCATGAGAATGAACAACGGGGCACTTGAGCAACCCCAGTCCTGGCTCAGACTCTAAGGCTGCAATAAGCTGCATATTTCCTTTGAAGGTGGGGTGATGTCTCTGGACCTACTCTTTTTTTTTTCCCCATGTTTTTTGTTGTGGTAAAATACATATAACCTAAAATTTACCATTTTAAGGGTACAGTTCAGTGGTATTAAATACGTTCATAATGTGCAACCATCACCACTATCCATCTCCATAACTCTTTTCTTCTCGTAACACAGAAACTCTATACCCATTCAACAATACCTCCCCATTCTCTCTCCCTCCATCCCATGGCAACCACCATTCTACTTTTTGTCTGGATCTACTCTCAGTCACCCTCTGAGGTCAGGGAAAATCTCTTGGAAATCGATGGATTCATTCTCCAGGGCTCCAATCAGGGTGTAATGCAGAGTTCTGCAGGGCCCACACCTTGACCCAGGACTGCTGGTTCCACTCAGCAGAAAAGCAGGAAAGCGGTCTGTGGGGTCACCCTGAGTCCTCCCATTCTTAGTCAGGGAGACTGACTAAGCCCCAGCGAACTGCAAGGGGCCCACTGTCCAAAGTCCAGAGACCTTTTGTCCAAAGATCTTTGGTCCAAAGACCAGGTTGAAATACCTCTGGACTCTTGCCACAGAATAACAGCTCATTACAGTAGGAGATGTTTCCATTTTTTTTATTCCTTTTTACTAGAAAAGTAAATGATTTGGGGAATTCGCCTGACTGATACAAAGGCGAAGAAAGATTGGACTGTTAGAATTTAACTAATGTCTGCTACCAAGCAGGATGAAACTTGTCTTTATTGAAGGGGGAGTTGAAGGTTAAAAGGTAACCTTTGCCTGCAGGTTGAGATTTGCACACAGAATTTCCAGGCTGCTGAGTTTCAGCAGGCTAACTGTGAAGAAGCCGGCACTCATCTCTTGCGGACTTCTCCGGTGAAGGGGGACTTGACAACTGAGCCTTCACTAATAGGTGACAAAAATGATGTGGGTAATAATTTGACATTTTTAGGGTTAAAGGCTCTATTGAAATAGGATGTGTAAATTAATACTCTTAGGAGAGCTGCTTAGAGGGAAAACAGAATGGGGATCATGAACCCTATTAACTCACAAGTCTGAAGCCTCTAGTGAAAAATTCCTGAGGGAATGGGGAGTGAGTAGGATGCTCCGAGTGTATAGAAATTTTGTAAAGTTCACAAGTATGTGTTTTATAAAGTTGCATAGCAGAGTCCTCCACTGATTTTATAACTGAGATTTATGTCTCTAGTAAAATAAGATACACAGCGAAAGACTCACTCCGCTAGCCTTTTCTGGAGAGGGAGCGATAAGTTCTCTAAAGATATTGTTTATTTTGCCGAGTTATCTATTTTTTCTTAAATTCTCCACAGTGCCCCAGGTTGGAAGTCCAAATCTATTGTTCCCATCAAATCAATTTCCCCACAGAATGAAGAATGTGGTAAATGCTGTGCTTAAAATTCATTGTTATCTGTTCAGAACCCAACTCAACAAGAATCATGGAGATTCAGAGGGTCCATGTAGTAAAGGTGGAGAGAATGTGTAGAAAAAAGAAGATCCACTCGCTGATTATTTTCTAATAAAACTCTTCATTCCATCAGAAAGTGGAGGGAATTAAATATAAATAGATTTGTTTAAATCCAATTTCGCTAGTATTCTGTAGGTTGCGTTCAACCTCTTCTGACATCAGTTATTAAATAAATGGTGATATTTTCACGGATAGGAAACAACTGAGCCGAAGTTACCTGTACCTCCAGGATTATTCTGTATTTAATTTTAATGTACAAAGGTTGAGAAAATTGTGTGCCTATAGAACATATTCAAAGAATTCACGTGCTTGGAATTCCATCCAACAAAATGACTGTTTGTCAGGAAGTATAACAGAGTTAAAAAAAATAAAATAGAAAATAACAATAATAGCAACAGTTTATTGAGTGCCTACTATGTGACAGGGACTTTACAAATAGTGTATCGATAATCCTTCCAACAATCCTGCAAAGTAATATTAATATTTCTGGTTACAGAGAGAAACCCAAAACTTCTGGAATTTATCCAAAGTTAAATAAAGTCTTATCCATGGTTAAATAAAACGTAGAACCAAGATTTTACCTGAATCTGTCTAGCTTGTAACTCCTGTGTAGTTTCCGCCACTGTGCTCTGTCCAATACTACAATTAGGTAGCTGTCAACTGGAGATTCAAAAACCCTATTTTTCATAAATAAAATTCCAAATCCATAATTAAGGGACATAAATCATTTCAAATGTATATGTGTGCATGTTTCTCTAATCAACTTCCTTGACTGAGTTCAAATTTTCTAAAAGGAAAGTAGAAAAACTGGTTTTATTTGCTTTGCATTTACTGAGTACCTGCTGTGGTCCAGTGCGATTCAGACATTGAGGATGTGGAGGCACACAGATTTCAGTCTCTGTCATTAACGCTTTAGGTTGTGGTTGTGAGCACTATAGCAAGTTTTCGAACCTATTGATTTAAAAGGATTGATAATACAATTGTTAAGTCCTATTAGGTGTTTCAATTTACCTCTACTAAACCCACGGGACAATTAACCAATAATGCAGAAAAGCATCTTATACTGCATTTTTGTTTCTATATTTCTGAGAGTTATAAATTAAAAGTGAAAAGAGTGGCCGGCCTGTTGGTATTGTGGTTAAATTCGTGCACTCTGTTTTGGTGGTCCAGGGTTCATGGGTTTAGGTCCCGGGTGTGAACCTACACACCACTCATCAAGCCATGCCTTGTCGGCATCCCACATACAAAAATTAAGGAAGATTGGCACAGATGTTAGCTCGGGGACAGTCTTCCTCAAGCAAAAAGAAGAAGATTGGCAAGAGATGTTAGCTCAGGGCCAATCGTCCTCACCAAAAAAAAGAAAAAAAAAAGTGAAAAGTAATGTCAGATTAGAGGCCAGCTCTACCCTATACCCACATTATGTCTGAGCTTCTTTGAGCCTTGGTTTCTTCATGTCTAAAAATAGGAATAGTAATAATGGTTTTACAGAGCCATTACTCAGACTCTTTAGCGTGATATCCAAGAACTTTATGATCTCCTTTCCAGTCCAATCTATAGCTCTTTCTATCCCTCTGAGTACCCTGGGATCCTGCTGCTTTGAGCTGTTTGCTTCATCCAACAAACTGAATACTTTCCATGCCCGCATGGCTCTGGGTGGTTCCTTATCCAGGACTCCCAGCACTCCCTTGCCTGTGGAAATCTCCTCCACTTGGAAACCTCCTCCCTGATACCCCCAGTCTGAACTACGAGCTCCCTCCTCACTGTGCCTCGAGTGATGGATTATCCTCTGGACCATGTCTTAATCCTGTCTGTTTCCTTCGCTGTGCTCAGAACAGTGCTCTACAAAGAGGGGCGCTCAACATACGCTGAACAGGTGAATGAATCTCTTCTCGGCCAGCACGAGGAAGGGGCTGGGCAAGAAGGCCCACCTCCTTAGCCAGACTCCATTCACTAATTAGTTCAGTTGTCAAAAAGACACACAGAAAAAGTAATCTTGAACAGTGCATTTTCCGGTGAGGATCTGATTCGCCACCGCTTAATAAAATCTCTTGCAAGACTCCAGTCAAAAGTGATTTTGAGGAAAGATAAGCAATGATCTCCAAATGTTTGATTGTGTACTCCCAACATGAAAAAGGTTTTGTGTGCACACGTCCCCAAATATGCACAAAATTTTAGTTAACCTCCAAAATACATACACTTATTTATTTATAAAATACGTGTATTTCCTACTGTATTAATTAATACATAATATATATTATAATATATATTCAGAAAATATAATCTTTTAATAATTTTTTTGCACCCCAGTAAATGGTCCAGCACAAGGAAAGACTAACCTTGGCAGAGCAGCTGTGTTTTCTGGTAGAAGAAAGGAAATCATGTTTTTCTTTTTCTAGGCCATTCCCTGATGTTGGCTATTTCCTGTCTCATTCAGGTTCTCTTACAAGACCACCAACATTCTTCAAACGTCAGTGACATAAAACAGGAGGGGGGTTTAGAGCTCTGGATTCTCTGTCTGGAAATGTCACAATTTAATCGCGAAGGTTTGCTGTGAAGTTGTAAGCATGATGGTGTGAAACTTGACAGATTATTCTTGAATTCTTTGTTTGTTTTTGTTGTGGCCTGACTCTCATAAAATTTATTTTTTCTTTAAAACTCCCAGGATGTGTGGACATATGATTTAAGTGGAGAAAAATATTGTTAAAACATTTATCAAGGAGTTATCACTTTTCCATTGTTTTCATTAAATGAAAAGCCCTAATAGTCAGAGAATCTAATACTATAGATTTTCTCTGCATCTTAAAAAAAGTCAATAAATGTTCATGCAAAGAGTTTGTTTTGAAAATGTGTGCAACGCCCACTGTGTTAAAATCATTTTAATTGTGTGCGTGTGCCCCCCCAACACACATATAGGAAAAAAAAATCACATAGTTATTCTCCAAAAAGTTAATACTATATATCCCAGGATGGTGAGATTAAGTTTAATTTTGTTTTTTTCTTTGTGCATTTCTGTAATTTTCCAAATATCCTATAATGGCCAAGTATTTTTTAAAAACAAGAGCATATATATAACCAATTGTAAAAAATTTATATAGATTTCTACATTTGTATAGATTTCTACATTATAAACTCCCAATAGAAATTTTTAAAATGCCTTTTGGAGTTATTGGTATTGAGAAGAAAATTGTATATTATTTCCATGTTTTGTGTGGCATTTTAACACAATTTTAAAAGAAAATTTTTTTTTATCGTGGTCATGATAGTTTGTAACATTGTGAAATTTCAATTGTATGTTATTACTTGTCAGACACCATATAAGTTAACACAATTTTTAATGTTATTTTGATTTCATATAGGAAAATTGCATTTTAAATCAAATACTTCATAATGGAGCTCACTTATCTAGAGTTCAACACATTTTAGATTGGGGATGAAAAAGGAGGCAGAGAATAAGTCAAGAGGAGCTTGTAAAATAATGAAAACAAGGTAGGAAGGAAAATTCTAAATCTGGAGTTGAGTCTTTCTGGAGAAGATTAAGATTGTGGAGAGCTGCATACAATCCAAACATGTGATGACCAAGAAAAACCATCATTATATAAATAGACAGTCTGGAATCCCAGTTCCCCCCATTTTTTTCTGGGAAAGTCTCAATTTTTCTCCAATGGCCACCCTCCCAGGTGCCCAAGTTGGTCTAAACTATGTATGATGGTTTCATTCCCTTCGTCACTGACTCTTTTAGGCAATCTCTGCCATTGGGAACTAAGGGGAATTCTGCTGGGGGAATTCTGGAGAGATTTTTCCCTCCTTATGAAAACTGAATAAAATATTTAAAGCAACTATTGAAAGGCATAAAAGAACAACCAAGGCAGATAAGACTTGAGTGGCTAAAATCCTGGAGAGAGAGGAGACATACAGAAAGAAGACCCACATTTGCCTCTACCTCTATGAATTAATGGTGTGGAGAGTAAAGGTGGAGCAAAAAGTGATAGCTGGGGACAGGGGAAATCTCACTGGGCTGGAAAAAGTTGGGATTTGGAGTTTCCAAAGAGGATGAGCAGATGGAGGTTGAAGTGTGGGTCCCAACAAGACTCAAGGCCTTGGTACAGTTGAGACCCCAGACGACTCTACCATGGGAGCAAGAACAAACCATTAAAAGATCAAGCCTATCAAATCTTAAGATTCACCCTCAACCAGATCAGGTTGATCTGAAAACATCCTATCTGCCTTCCAGAAAAGAATTAAATCCTCTTTGGATGAAAATATCATCAACCAGAGCCTTACAATTTTCCATACATAATGTCTGACATTCAGTAAAAAATTTACCAATATATGAATAAATAGGGTCAAGTGACAAAAACCAAAAGAAGAAACAGATAATATACGTAGACCTAAGGGTGATTGAGATATTGGAGATATCAGACAAGGAATTAAAAGCAATTCTGATAAACATGTTTAAGAAGAGAAAATAGAATAAAAGTGGAGAATTTCATCAGAAAAATTATAGAAATCTTGAAGGGGGCATGAGGTGCCAGTAAATATCTTGATCTTTATGATGATTAATTGGGGGTTGTAAAAATTCATCAAGCTGACCATTTAAGATTTGTGTATGTGTGTTATACTTTTTAAGAAGTTGAGTAATAAAAAAATTCTAAGAGAAAGAGAGAAAGAAAATGTTTAACTCTTCTTTGCTGGACATTATCATACCTGTGATCCTTCAAATTAATGAGCTTCTTTCAATCATGAGGGAAGACACTGTTGATGTGATGAAGACAGCAAGTAGAAAGCTGAAATTACCTAGGTCCAGGGGGATACAGCAAATATTTAAAACCAGCACACTCTAGGCACCAACCAACTGGAATACAATCAATAATGACTTAACTTTGGGAATAGCCCTACTGCAATAGTTAAAAGAGTAGGATCCAGAGCTGGATGGCTTGGGTTTAAACCCTGGATCTTCCACCTAATATTTGTATAATCTTTAGCAAATTGTTAAACTCTCCATACCTCAGCTGCCTCATCTCAAGTTGGGGATACATCATGAGGTTTGTATAAAGGAGTAAATGAGTTAATACATGTTAAGAATGTAGAATAATACCTGGGACTTAGTCCTTAATGTTATTTCTTGAATTAAGTATTATTAATATTATTATTACTTATGGATTTTTGTTATGTGAAATAATAAACACCTTCCTGTATAAGCTTCTATTTGGATCTTCTGTTACTTGCCAGAATCATCCCAATGCATTCATACGACAGCCAGTAAAGACAGAAGTATAAGAAAATGTGTATATATATATATATAAAGTGTTGGCTTTCAGGCTAATTGGCTTTAGGTCCTTTCTGGATGGACACTCTTCTAAGGATTCTCTCACGCTTGTTTTTTTCCTTTTTCCCTCCCAAGAATGAACCTGAACACGGGTGTATTGCTGCCACAGTACAGATTTCCCTACATCAACGCCATATTTCAATAATGATTCATGTACGCTTTTCACATTATCTTATTTAAAACATTGCAAAGCCCTTGTTACCATTGGACAGCAGGGCATGCACTTGAGCAGTGTGGCAACAGAACTGGGAAACATTTCCCCAGCCCAACAGCTCTTATCTCTGGGGTTCATGCCAACTGGTTTAGGAGTTGCTCTCAGTTGCTGTCAATGGCTTCCAACACCCATCAAAATTCTCATTTTCTAAGAGTTGGTTCTAAATTGCCCTAGTCTTTTTCAATGTAATTCCACTTTTGGGACTCCTAAGGATGTAATCCCAAGACAAATCAATCAAACAACAAAAGCTATGTTCAGGAAGATGTTCATTGCAGTGTTTTATTATGAGTAAAAATTGAAAATAATCTAAACTTCTCTCCAGTGAACTAGAAACAATCTAAACTCATTTCAGAAGGGATGACTTGGTCTCAGTAAAACAATATATGACTATCTGAAAGAAAGGAGAATTTGGGACATTTTATATCTAATTCTAAATTACATATAAAATAAGAAAATAGTTAAGTAAATGATATATATAGCTATTCAGTAGAATATTCTGTAGTCATTAAAAGGATAGCCATAAAGATATACAACAACAAGGAAAACAGTTATGAGATAGCGCATGTTAAAAACAGGATAAACGAGCTGGCCCAGTGATATACTGGTTAAATTTGTGTGCTCTGCTTTGGCGCCTTGGGGTTCATGGGTTTGGATCCTGGGCTCAGACCTACACACTGCTTGTCAAGCCACGCTGTGGTGGCGTCCTACATACAAAATAGAGGAAGATTGACACAGATGTTAGCTCAGGGACAATCTTCCTTGCGAAAGGAAAAAAAAAAGCCAGCACATAAATTTGTATGGAAGAGTCAATATAACTGTGTTTGCAAAAGTATGAGTAGGAGAAATATGAAAGAAGTATACCAAACTGCAAAGCATAGTAACGTTAGGGTTTTAGGACTGTGGATTTTTTCAGTTGTTTCTTTTCTCTGTATAACAAATTCTCTATAATAGAATGATATTCATTCTATTAGTGGAAAACTTACAAGCTAAATTAACTAAAATAAATACAATTTTAACATATTGTATCATCCTGAAAATAGGAAATTAAAAGCCAAAGAATTGAAATAAAGTGATATGTAATCTGAGCATCTCATATAAATCTCTATCAGATGTCTAAATTCTAGCTATAAATTTACCTTTTATTCATTTCAGTGGTACCCCATTTATATGGTCAACTCAAATCTCTGGAATGTGGTCAAGAAATAGGTAAAAGTAAAAAGTAGATTCTAGAAGCAAAATGAACGTCAAAACCTGTGTACTTTACTCACAGGCTCTTACTAAAAGCCAGTTAGGCTCATTCTTGGCCCAATTCTCACGAGATGGAATTTTTAGGCCATGATATGTAAGTAGCAGGAAATTGAAATGTGGATGGGGTTGCAAAAAGTGACGTCTGCCAGCCTGACAGTAAAGCCCAGAGGTAGGGAAAACTGCCCCAAAGTGAACCAAAACATTTTGAAAATGATTAAATATTAGATGCCAAGCATAATTATATTCCAGCATTTTCTATGGCAGTTGGCTCTATTGATGACCTTGGAGCCCTCGATAGCAAGACATTTACCCTGCTTGGGATGCTATCTAGTCAGGGAAGCATGTGGAATACACATTCTAGAAAGAATCTACTTAATACGGTTTCTTTTTAAAATGAATTTATGCTGCTTGTTTTGCCTTGAAAAGCACACAACGGCAAGAAGTTGCTCGCTCCTCCATTATGCGCCAAAAATGAGGAGTTACACTTGAGTTTTTTTCCGGGAAAAAAAAAGTGGCAATTTACGGCAGCAACTCTCCTCGAATTTCCCTCATTTTGCTCTGTTACTAATGAAACACTAAGAGAACATTTTTCAATCTCAAGGCTTGCAATGTGTCCTTTTGTCTCCCTTTCCAGACCCTCCTCCACCCACACCTTTTTTCCTCTGCACTCGTTCCCCCCCACCCCCTTGCTTATCACAGACTTGAGCTGCACCAGTCTCTGGGGAATTAAAATGGAGCTATGTAAATGTCAGTTTCTATTATAGCTCACGAGAAGCTCTTCCGCCAGGATCTCCACAGGCGTGGTAAACCCTGGGAGATGCGTTGCTCAGGATCTGGGCTGGCTGCAGATCGCAACAGTTGGGGCTGTTTGGAAAGTTTTAAGGTTGTTTGCTTTAGTGGATTTGTTCCAAGTGAGGCGCATGTTTTTCAAAAACAAATGCCAAAGATAACAAAAAATGCAAAGGAGAGGGGAAAGGGAGACTTAGCCAGAATATATGAGTGAACCAGGATAAGACTTACTAAACAGCAGAATGTTCAAGGGCACTTGGCTCTCCACCGCATTTAGAATGACCCAGAAAGACTGAGGTTAAAAACAATGTACATAATCACTGGGAAGACAGTGATTTGGGACCCTCAATGTGTTTTCCATCTTCTTCACGTCGCTCGGGGCACAGGCCACTGTATTATTCTGTTATTTAAGCTGTTTACAGTTATATTTGAGTGGTCTTTGTTGACAATTTTGTTTCCAAGTAATTTTCTAAAAACATTCTAATTACTGTTCCCTGTCATTAGCTACTGTAATTCGTTTTCAGGGTTGATGGTCAGCACTGTAATTGTGCTTAGAGCACTGAATGGGTTTGCACGATCATTTGGCGCACCTCCTGTTCAACTTATTGCTGTTTCTTGAACCCACTTCAGATTAAAAAGGGTATGCCATTTACATGTTTAAAGAGATAATGGAAGATGATTATTTTTGTATTATTATAATTTGACATTTACATAGCACTTCCATTTCCAAAGGTATTACAATCATTTATTAATTACCCAGCCCTGTACCCTTGAGCGCCAAGCCATTTGGACTCTCTCTGATTTCTAGATAAGCCACTGAAGCTGGGCATGGGGAATTGGCTGGCGAGAGGTTCCTCCCTTCCTGTTAGGATTCCCACCCTTTTTCCAGGCCACCCCACCCAACTAGGATCTGCACAGGCTGGCTTCACTGCTGTGACTGAAGTTTTGTTTGATGTTCTCTGAATGTGTGTATAAAATACATTCCAAACACACATATAGATTATTTTTGGGTTATGATGTTTTAGGTTTTCCCTACTACTATTCACTTCCATTCATTCATTTACCCCTTCATTAAAACCTGTATTGAATTCCCCCTCTACGTCAGGCAGGGAGCTAGCCTCTGGGGAGAGGAAAGCTACAGTCTCGCCATGCAAATGGTTAAGAATACAACTGAAAATACTGTCAGATGAGGTGTGTGATGGCATCAGAAGAAAATACCATGGGAGAACCAGTGGAATTGTTTCTTCTTGGGAGGGCAGGGGTGGTGTTTTTTGAGCTTGTGTACAAAACTTTCATGTGTGTACATTAGGTGGGAAGTGGGGAGGAGAGGCTGAAGAAGAGATGGAGATAAATAGCCTTATTCCAGGGAGACAAACCAACGTGGAAAATGGGAAGTCAGGGGGACAGGAAGTCACTTACTTGCCCTGAGTAGAGGGTTTGTTTTAAGAAATGATGGTAAATGAGGCTGGAAAAATGGTTTAGAGGAAGATTCTGGATTTTCTTGAATTGTCTGCAGATCAGGGTGAACTTCTCCATTAAGCAGTGTCTCAATTGGATTATGAGCACTTAGAAGTAGCCAGAAATACAGAGAAAGCAATAGGTATAGTTGCATATGCTGTATGGGAGAAAGTTACACAGAGAGATTATTATATGGACAAGAGAACCAAAAGCAAGGCCAAGACTTACGCTTTAGGAAGGAAAACTGGTAATTAAGCAAGGGACAAATTATATTGAAGAATGTTAAAAGCAACAAGATTGACTGAGGAGTTTTCCAATTTTATATCAATGGATCAATCATACCTTACATAGGCTTCACTCAGTCATTCATTCATTTATTTGTAGGTGATGAGAAGGTTTAATACTGTGTGAATTTCAGATCTTATTTACTCATACATTCCTCTGTCTCTGTTCCCTTCTGACTTTTGTCTCCACTTTGTACTCTATACCAGATTCATGCCAAGCTCCATTTCATGCCGACTTATCCAGGCAATCCAATCATATCAATAATACTGTGATTTTTTTTTTCTGGGAAAAATTTGCCCTGAGCTAATATCTGTTGCCAATCTTCCTCTCTCTCTCTCTCTTTGTTTTCCTCCCCAAAGCCGCAGTTCATAGTTGTATATTCTAGTTGTAAGTCCTTCTAGTTCTTCTATGTGAGCCGCCACCACAACACGGCTACTGACAGATGAGTGGTGTAGTTCCACACCTGGGAACTGAATCTAGGCTGCCAAAGCAGAGCATGCTGAACTTTAACCACTAGGCCATCAGGACTGGCCCTCAGTAATACTGGGATTTTTGCAGTTTATGGAGATGTGTGGGATGTTGGGAGTGTGGGTCATATCACATCCTTTTATCATTCTCTCTCCTTAGCATCACCCTGCTTATAAAGCCACCCTCTGACTCAGAAAGCTCCCCTTCATGACAAGTGGCCTCCTCTACCAGCTATTAGCCTGTGGACTCTGCAGACCTGGTCCCTGATCCACAGTCTTGGTGTATAACAATACAAAGTATAGTAATAAAGTAGGAGCACCTACCATTTATTGAGCATTTACTATGCACCAGATCCCAAACTAAGAGCTTGCCCATATTATCTCATCTGACTCTCCACCTCTGTGAGGCAGGTATTATTAAGCCACGTTACAGACAAATAGAGAAGCACAGGGAGGTTAAGTGACGTGCCCAAAGTAATACAAAGTCTAAGAGGCAGATCTATCAGTCACTAAAGCATGGCATCTTAACAAAGTGTCCTGTGAAAATTGTTTTCGATTACTCAATGCTGAGGACACATTGTCCTAGGCATCTTCTGGATGAGAATGGAATAGGCCACAGCACAATTTTAAATACAGGAACCTCAGTTATTCAGAATGAGAAATCAGTGAAAGGGGTGTTGATGTATAAGTTAATGTCTCTGATAATTAAAATGATGTTCCTTTAAATGTGGAGTTTTTCAACTCTTTACATCTTTGGGTGAAAATTTTTCCAAAACGTACTGGACACGTTTGTGTATTAGTTAACAGAACACAGTGAACTTAGTCTGACTGCTTCTAGGAGGTTTGTTTTTGAGACACTGAAAGCATTGGTTATTGTACTGAGTGTATCAGTGAGGAACCAGGGATGGCAGCCTTTACAGCAGTGGGTGGTTCTTACAAGTTTTCACTAAATGCTACACCATGCCCCCTTGTGTCATACGTTGAATTTTGTCCCCCTAGAATTCATATGTTGAAGTCTTAACACACAATACCTTAGATTGTGACCTTATTGGGGGCGAGAGTCTTTACACAAGTTAAAATGAGGTCATTAGAGTGGGCCCTAATCCACTATGACTTGGTGTTCTTATAAAAAGAGGATATTTGGACACAGGCACACTCATAGAGGGCAGATATAGGGAGAAGATGGTTATCTATGAGCCAAGAAGAGAGGCCTGGAATAGACCCTTCCCTCACAGCCCTCAGAAGGAACCAACCCTGCCAACGCCTTGGTTTTGGACTTCCCAGCCTCCAGAAATGTAAGACAATAAATTTCTGCTGTTTAAGCCACCCAGTCTGTTGTACTTTGTTACAGCAGCCCTAGCAAACTAATGTACCCGCCCCCCCCCCCCATGCTGTGATAGTTGGAATTCTCTCTCTCTTCCTGATGTTCACCAATATGAATAGAACAAACAGAGCTGATAGCACTTTGATGAGCTGGACATTTTGAACAAGGCACGAGATAGTGAGCTTGTCATAAAATAGTTTCCTTTGAGTTGATCCGCTCAAATGATTGATATAAGAACAAGTATTTTAATATACTTTTCCTGAATTAAAAAAAAAAAGAGGAATGAGTTACTGTAGGGTCTGTAACAACTTTTTTTTTTTACCTTTTTTTTATTGTGGTCGTAATAGCTCATAATGTAGTGAGATTTCGGTTGTACATTATTATTTGTCATACGCCATCTAAGTGTGCCCCTTCACTCCTTGTGCCCACCCTCTACCTCCCTTCCCCCGGTAACCACTAATTCGTTCTCTCTGTCTGTAAGTTTGTTTATATTGCGCATATGAGTGAAATCATACAGTGTTTGTCTTTGTCTGGCTTATTTCGCTTAACATAATGCCCTCGAGGTCCATCCATGTGGTTGTGAATGGGACGATTTCATCTTCTTTATGGCTGAGTAGTATTGCATTGTATATATACCACATCTTTTTTATCTAATCATCAGTTGATGGCACTTGGGTTGCTTCCACGTCTTGGCTATTGTGAATAATGCTGTAATGAACATAGGGGTGCATAAGTCTCTTTGAATTGTTGATTTCAAGTTGTTTGGGGAAATACCCAGTAGTGGGATAGCTGGGTCATATGATATTTCTATTATTAATTTTTTGAGAAATCTCCATACTGTTTTCATGGTGGCTGCACCAGTTTGCATTCCCACCAGCAGTATATGAGGGTTCCCTTTTCTCCACAACCTCTCCAACATTTGTTATTTTTTGTCTTGGTGATTATAGCCATTCTAACGGGTGTAAGATGATATCTAAGTGCAGTTTTGATTTACATTTGCCTGATGATTAGTGATGTTGAGCATCTTTTCACGTGCCTTTTGGCCATCTGTATATCTTCTTTGGAAAAATATCTGTTCATATCCTCTGCCCACTTTTTGATGGGTTGTTGGTTTTTTGTAGCTCATTTGTATGAGTTCTGTATATATTATGGAGATTAAGCTTTTATCAGATATATGATTTGCAAATATCTTCTCTCAGTTGGTGGGTTGTTTTTTCATTTTGATCTTGGTTTCCTTTGTCTTCCAGAAGCTCTTTAGTCTGATGAAGTCCCACTTGTTTATTTTTTCTTTTGTTTCCTTTGTCTGAGTAGACATGGTATTTGAAAAGATTCTTTTAAGTCTGATGTCAAAGAGTGTACTGCCTATATTTTCTTCCAGAAATTTTATGGTTTCAGGTCTTACCTTCAAGTCTTGTGACAACTTTTGAGCCTGACCCACATTGTGGCAGGTGCTGATTTTAACACAGATGGATTCTCCTGTAAGGTTACTGGAGTGCACCAGTAGTATTCCAAACAGATCTTAAAACAAGTATATGCAGCTTCTTGCTTAAGACTTGTAAATAAACTGGCAGCCAAGTCAGCAGCCCCTTGCCTCTTCCTTTTTTAAAGTAATTTTCAAGACAGGCTCAAACATAACTCTCACAGTTGGTTACTAGAGGAGTTAATGACTCCAGGCTCAAAAGGAATGACTTTTTTGAATTATCCATTTGACAAAAGTCTCCCTAAGGCGACACTTTTTACCCCCTGCCCGCTCCCCTACTTGAAGTTAGAGACTGTGTATTCATTAGTTGAAGCTAAATCTCAAAAAGCACTAACCCTTGTCTTTTCTTTTTAAGAATATTGAGTTTACATTATTTACTTATTTATTTTTCTTTCTTTCTTATTTTTTGAGGAAGATTAGCCCTGAGCTAATATCTGCCGCCAATCCTCCTCTTTTTTGCTGAGGAAGACTGGCCCTGAGCTAACATCTGTGCCCATCTTCCTCTGCTTTATATGTGGGACACCTGTCACAGCATGGCTTGCCAAGCAGTGCATAGGTCCACACCTGCGATCTGAACTGGCGACCTCCAGGCTGCCAAAGTGGAACGTGCGAACTTAACCGCTGTGCCACTGGGCGGGCCTCTTGAGTTCACATTAGATGACAAGTAATTCTAAATAACCTGGAAGCTTCTTGCTGTGTGAACTGAAAGTTTCCTGGTAAACATTTTCTGGAAACTACCCAAATTAAGGACCTTTCCTTTCAGTAGGACCGACTCTCTGTGAAGGCAGTTAGTTGCTGACGTGAAATGGTTAGAGAGTTAACAGAAACGTGTCTCTCTCCAAAGCATTTCCTTCACTGGCTTATTGCAGACGTCTGAATTTCACAACAAATACATCAGTTTTTGAATTAATCATTGCCTTCACTTCTGCATCAAAAGGTACCACCTCTGGAAGAAGTAACTTCTGGTTTCTCCCAGAACCCATCCATATGGATGGGGGCCCAGCAAAGATGGGTCATAAGGGCCACACCAGCTTCCTGAGCAAAAGGCTTGGTCTTGCAGGGAGCACTGGGACAATTGGTAGCAGAGGGACCTGAAGCAGAGCACCTTGCCAGGAGAGTGTTGAAAGTCAAATCAGGGCTGGCACCCTTTTTTCGACACGGGCTCGACTTCCAGAGCTTCCTCCTATCGGGGGCCAAATACACATAGTTCATAGTTTGGTGGTACTACCTGGGAAACAAGTCCGTTATTGGATGGACAGGTGACATTTTAAGTTGCTTGCACATTTGTAGAAACTAATTCCTTTTGTGTCTCATTTTCTATGTGATCAAAATGATGCTAGCTGGATGAGAGGACTGGCCCCCAGCGGTGGTTGTTGGGGGGAGGGTTGCCAAAGAGGATAAAAGAGGAAACTGAAGATACACTTCTAGCCTCTAGAACTGTAAAAAAATAGATTTCTGTTGTTTAAACCATCTAGTTTATGGTATTTGTTATGGCAGCCCCAGCAAACATTTGCCTTGATTTCATCCCTTTATTTGTGTGAAGCTCCAAAAAAGATTGGAAACGCCCATCCCCAAAGCTTTGCTTCTTTTTGTGGTGAGCTACAACTACAAACTCAGCCCACGTCCAACCCTCCTGGAATATTCAAGGTATATTAAAATCTATCTATTAAGTCTTGTTCTTGATAAGGCGCTGGGGTAAGTAAGCCAGCCCGCCACTGAACGCGCGTACTTAGAGGAGATGGCGAGATAGTCCTAAATGCAGGAGAGTTCATGGAGCCAGAGAAGATGATAACTAACAATCGATGCTCACTGTGCGTCAGCACTTTAAATGTACAGAACTCAATTCTTATGACAATTCTATGATTTGAATTTTAATGCACACTAATAAGGTAGTTACTACTCTAGCTCCCTTTACAGATGAGAAAAGTGAGGCATAGAGAAATTAGGGAACTTCCTTAAGATCACACAACTAGCAACTGAAGAAGAGGGATCTAAACCCTGGCAGGTGGACTCTAGAGCCTGAGTTTGCAATCACTCTGCTGTTCTGCCAAGACATTTAATTTTAGCAATAGAAAGCCAAAATGAAGTTTGACTCCTACCTCACACCATGTACAATAATGGATTACAGACCTAAATGTCATAGCAAACCACAGAACTCTGAGAAGAAAACAGAGATATAAATCTTTTTGACCTGCGATTAGGCAATGGTTTCTTAGACATGATACCAAAAGCACAAGTAAATTAGACTTTATCAAAATTAAAAATTTTGTGCTTCAAAGGACATTACCAAGAAAGTGAAAATATAATCCACAGAATAGGAGAAAAAGTTTGCAAATCATATATATGATAAGCATCTAGTACCCAGAATATAAAGAACTCAAAACTCAACAACAAAAAGACAAATAACCCAATTAAAAAATGGGCAAAGGGCCTGAATAGACATCTCTCCAAAGAAGATATACAATGGCCATAAGCACATGTAAAGATGTTTAATATTATTAGTCGTTAGGGAAATGCAAAACAAAATCATGATGAGATATCATCTCATCCAGTAGGATGACTTTAATTTTTTTAAAAAAGGCAATGATGAGTATTCGGGATGATGTGGAAAAATTAGAACCTCATACCTTACTGGTGGGAATGTAGAATAGTGCAGTTGCTGTAGGAAACTGTTTGGAAGTTCTTCAAAAGGTTAAACATAGTTCCCATATAACCCAGCAATTTCATTCCTAGGTGTGTATATAAAAGAACTGAAAACATATTTCTGCACAAAAACTTATACATGAGTGTTCACAGCAGTATTATTCATAATAGCCAGAAAGTGGAAACAACCTAAATGTTCACAACTGATGAATATAGAAACAAAATGGGGTATATCCATACAAAGGGATAGTATGCAGCCATAAAAAAGAACTAATTACTGAAACATTTACACCACGGATGAACCTTGAAAACATCATGCTACTTGAAAAAAGCCAGACACAAAAGACCACATATTGTTTGATTCCTTTTATGTAAAATGTTTAGAATAGGCAAATCTATGGAGCCAGAAAGTAGATTAGGGATTGCCAAAGGTTGAGGGGAGGAGGAAAGGAGTGTGACCATTAATGGGTTAAGCTTTCTTTCCGGGATAGTGAAAATGGATGGTTACACAACTTTATGAATATACTAAAACCCACGGAGTTGTACACTTTAAAAGGGTGAATTTAATGGTATGTGAATTATATCTGTCTAAAAAGATGTAGGCCTATCAAATAAAGCTTAGCCAAGGTAAACACAACATGATTGTAGATGTACTTTACTTGTTTGTTAGGAAGCGCCTTTGGAAGAACAAAAGGTTTGCCGCTTGCCATTTCTATATGTGCACATTAAAAATAATTTTAAAGCTCCAAGGGTGACTTTCCAAATGACTTAAAATAGCTGTCACACATACTGATACGTTTAAGTGGAAATAGTTGGAGAAAGTATCTAATTTGTCATATGGAAAAAGAAAATTTCAGCTTTGCTTTGAATGAAAAGTTCCTCAAATAATTGAGAAGTAAAACTAAGAAGATCTAACACAGATTTTAAAAAACTCAGTAAATTCTGAAAAGGTTAATAGATGTTGAAAATGTATAATTTTTGGTTTTAATTTTAAGAAAGATGGTTGTGTTGACTCTTTGGGCCATGAGGATTGTCGGGGATTCTGACCACCTGATTTGAATTTCTGTTAACTGAACAATGGGATGCAAATGGAAAATGTTGAATATTTATCATCCTGGTCTTTATTCTAGTTAGGGAAGACTTATAAAACAGATGGCCCAGAAATCCCTATAATTGCCCCAGAGTTCAACAATCTAGTTTCATATAAGCATATACACTCATACACTTCTGCACAGACATTCAGCCTGATGCCTTGATGGAGCTTGTGGTCACACCTGGGCTTTCCTCCTGACTCTGCCACTGATTAAAGTCTTCAGGCAAGTTCCTTAAACTCTTTGAACATGAGTTTTCCTATTTGCAAAATGGGAAAAATAATATCTCCTTTGCGGGGGACTTGCCAACATTCAATGAAATAAATTCAAAGCGACTGACACATATTTCATTACATGGGGCTTGTGTTGATGATGGTGGTGATGCTGCTGCTGACGACGAGTGATGCAAGGATTCCCAATGAGATAAGGTTCTGCAGGCCTAGAGCACAGGGCTGGACATGAAGCAGATCCTAAATGAATTCATGTGAGTTGATTAGTTATTTCCTACTGGGAACCACACAAATCAAAAACATTTCTCTTCTGATTTGTTGGCTCTTCTCAAGTGACATCCTACCCCTAAGATTTAACCTGTCCTCTTTAACTAGGAAATGCACCTTCCGTTTGTTAACACTGGCTTACGACAGGCTACTCCATGACATTATTTTCTTTTGATTCTCTCTTCCCCACCTAAGAAAGTTTACTCATTCTATATTACGCCAAACCGCATCATCTGGACGAACAAACTCCAGCTCCAGTTGGAAAGACCTAATTGGGTTTCAGCCATTGCTGGGAAAGTCAGAGTCCTTGTTTGAAATTACTACTTTAACTGACCAAATGCCTTTTGTTCCCAGATTAATAATCTCTGCATTGTGCCTGAAACCTTGATGTTATTTTCACTTTTATGCTGAATTGCATGAGATTTTAAAAAAAAAAGCACACCCTCAGTTTCAGAAGTCAAAAGTCCTGTGAGCTTTTCTAATTGCCTATTTCAGAGGCCTAAGCTTTTGAAAATAAATCTTACCACACTGGTTTTAGTTCTCTTTGGCCCATCCATCTAGCCAGCCAGCTTTCACTGGCAAGAGGAAACAATATTTGATTACTGTTCATTTGTTTGTTTCAGAGAAACTTTGTCATGCCCTAGTTGAAACCATACATATCAACATCAGTCCAGTAAATGATGCAACATTTTAGGACTAAATCAGCTCAGACAGTTGCATTGGCATATTACAGTAAATTGAATTATGTACAGCAGGCTCAAGCTATCGCCCCTCTCCCCCAAATTATAAATGACTACAAAATCTCTAAGTAAAAATCTAAGCCAAAGTCAAAACATAAAATAGACGTGTTATGTCTTCCCTAAGTTATTTAAGCAAACACAAAGTTTTGAAATTATTTGACTAGTTCTCAGATGTTCCTCTTAGTTAACTGGGCTTATTGAAAACCGAAAGTAATCCCAAAACATTACTTTTGCCTCCTCCAAGATAAAATTCGAAGCCGTGGTTGGTAACAAGGGAAATCATTTATTGGTTTCCATGCCTTTCATTTCCTCTGCCACCCGCTCACCTCCAAGTTCTGAAATAGCCAAAAGTCAGAAATATGTTAATGCTGAACCCAAGGGCGAGTTCATTTATAGTTTGTAAAACTCGCCTCTGCAAATCTGAAGCTGACTGCAATTCCAGGCAGATTTCTGAGGAAGAGCCAGTCTAGTAGAGATCAATTGAGGAGGCTGCAGTTAACATGTCGCCGTGGGGCCCACCGGTGGCCAGGCAGCCCAGTGCCCGCCCCAAGGAGGGGGCATTTGTGTGAGAGAATGATAATTGCCCTCGGATGTTAACTCCTCTCCCCGGCTTCCTCTCAGCAGCCTGTTATTGATTTATTGTCTGGATATTTGTCTAAACCCTAAAGCTATTTATCTTTTCACCAGGGTAACAAGTTCTGCATGTATCCAATCGACAACATAAAATAAAACTCCTCTTTATTTTTCCCTTAAACTAGCTCCTTTAAGCTTCAAAAAGATTCCGATTTGGGGAACAAGTTCTTACACAGATTTTGCCTACCTGTCACGATTTTATGGGCTTTCATCACTCCCCTGCAGCTTTAGTCTTTTATTGCCAATACCATCATCTCAGCATGCATCAAGGAAAAGGCAGGAGAGGAGATGGTAAACTGAGGGGGAAATGGAGGGAAAGATACTTGATGGGGAGCCTGGGGGAAAAGATGAAGGCTTGAAGGATTGGTCATTGCACAGGAAAAGGCTTCTGGTAAAATACCAGTGATAACTTGGAAGAAAGTTCTCCACGTTAATTTATTTGGCCTTTTCAAGTAGTATGTACTTAAAAGTAAGAAAGAGATACAGGTTAAACCTATTGCCACACATGCCAGTAGGATTAAAAACAGAGTCCTGCTATAGTAAGGACTTTCTAAGTCACATGTATTAAAACCTCATTAATAAAAAAAGTCCCATATTGCATGATTCCGTTTATGTGAAATATCCAGAAGAGGTAAATCCATAGATACAGGAAGCAGATTAGTGGTTGCCAGGGGCTAGGGTGAATTGGGGAACGGGGACTGACTGCTTAGCGGGTATGGGGTTTCATTTTGGGATGATAGAGACGTTTGGAAACTGGAAAGAGGTGATGGTTGCACAATACTGTGAATGTATGAAATGCCATTGAATTGTATACTTTAAAAGAGTTAATTCTATATTATGTGAATTTTCACTCAATAAATTATAACCCTGTTTCATTATAGATATATATTCAGTTTAACAAATATTTGAGTGTCAACAATGTGCCAACCACTTTGCAACCATTGGGGATTCATTGGTGAAAAAAATAAGCTTACTCAAGCTCTTATGGATTTTCATGACTTAACCATGAAATCATCATGCAGTGTGAGAAGCTCGACAACAGGGAAAGCGCAGACAGCTGTGGGAGGGGCTTTGAACCCAGACTTAGAGGATCATGGACGTTTCCTACAAAAGTAACATTTAAATGGAATTTAAAGGTACCATTCCTTCCACAAGTGTGTACTAAGCACCCAGAAGGTATCAGTCATTGATACGGCCCTACGGATAGAGCAGCAAACAAAACACAGTCCTGCCCTCATAAGCCTTACACTCCTGTAGTGAGAGACAAAGGAAACAAATATAATAGTATAAGTGATAAATGCCATGGAGAAAAATAACACAGAGAAGGTGGGTAGAGAGGTGGTGGGGAGTCGGGGGCAAGGAAAGTTCCAGTGCTGCTTTACACAGTTGGACTCCCTCACTGGTAAGCTGACATTGGAGCAGAAGCCCAAAGGTAGTGGGGGAGGAAGCTGGCTTGCTACCTGCGGAAATAAAGACACAGATGGAGAAGAATTCTTGGTGGGCTCAAGGAAAAACAGGGAGGACAGAGGGCCTAGAACACAGTGAATGAGAGGAAGAGCGGCAGGACGCGTAGTTGGGAGGATCATTGCGGCCTTGTTGTCCACAAGACATTGGCTTGACTCTAAGATGGGAAGACTCTGGATGATTTTGAGCAGGGAAGCAATTTTAAAAGGACTCCTCTAGCTGTTGTGCAGAGGAAATGGATATAAGGGCACAAGCAAGGAAGCATAAAGATGAGTTAGGAAGCTGTTGCATTTAACCAGGCAAGAGACAAGGGGGGCTTGGGTCAGATATAGATACGCAGACAGGAAGAAATGACTAGATTCTGGATAGATGTTCTTTGAAGGTGGAGCCAATGGTTTTACTGATGCATTGGCTGTAGGCAACGAGAGATGGGATGATACCAAGGTTTTTGGCCTGATCGAATGGTAGAGTGGGATTGATATTTGCTGTGTCAGGGAAGATGGCAGGAAGAACAGGTTTGCTGGATGGGTGTCAGGAATTAAAGTTCTGAACATGTTAGATTTGAGAGGCCTGTGGGACATCCAAGTGGTGATATTGAATAAGAAGTAAGAGTTCAGGTAGAAGTCTGGACTGGGAGACATCAGCAATTCGGGAGACGTCAGCAAGCAAGATGGTATTTAAGTCATGAAACTGAATGAGATCACCTAGGAGTGAGTTAAGTTACCCAATGTTTGAAAGTCATCTAAAAGACAGACGGCCCTAAGTCTTAGGCTAAGCAGATCATTTATGTGGGGAGGGAAGCAGTCATTACAGAGCTTGGAAACTCAGCAAGCATTTATATGCCAAGTCGTTTTCACCAGACATCTCAAAATGGTTCAGGAAAGAGAGGCAACGCATATGTACAGACAGGAAAGACGGCATGTCTCCAAAGATAGATAGGAGTTGATTTAAAAGGGAGAGGCCTGACAGTCATTGATCACAGCTTGCTCGTTACACTGCCTCCTCTACTCTACAGATTTCAAGGAAATTGGGTACTTAACAAGACTAGTATCCCTGCTCAAGAAAGCTAGGAACACGGTACAGATTGCCTAGGACTTTATCCCATGTTCTTTCATTTCATTTTATTATTTCAATAAACACTTAGATTTCTAGTAAGACAATTGAAGAAACTTTTCAGAATACATAGCATGAGAATTTTTAACCAACAAGATTATTTCTTTTTCACTCTTTTCAATCAGGAGAATTGTAAGGAACAGACCAACTTTTGCTTTGAGAGGGACTGGTTGGATCTTCAGACAAACCTTGGTATCAATGGCCCCGAATGTCCATTACCTCCTCCACTTACCCTTGGAACTAGAGGACCCTTGTGACAGGGTCCCCTCTAACATATACCTGATGAACAAACATGCATTTGCAACCCTATGCTAATACAGCTAGAAATTTTACTGCTTGTTCTCATAAAGTTTTCAAATGAATAGTTGTTTATAGTTACCCTACAGGTTGTTGTTGGTTTGTTTGTCTTACTAATCTTTCTTTGGTTCTCACTCACCCAGGTCCCCCATTATTGACCCAGAACTCCCACATTTACTGGTAACCTTATTAAAGTTAGACTCTGCATTTCATAATCTATGATGGTTACACTTTGTTCCATTTGCTGACACACTTAACCTGACCAAAATTACTTGGGCCAAGAGCTCTGAAAGAACCCTTGATTGCATTTCTTCCTTTCCTGGGGCAAAGAGTTTTCATTTCCTTCAAGACAAGATCCTTCTCTTCAAAACCAGATCTGTTTCCTAGCAAAACTACCCAAAACTATGATGGCCACTTGTCAGTGGAGACTAATAAGATGATCTGCTCAGACAGAGCCAACCATACAGCTAGAAGGATTTGGTGGCCTCCACCTGGTAGGATTTAAGAACTGGAGTGCTCTCATGGAGAACTCCCTCCCAGACTACTGGAGCCCCGCTGCCTGAAACTCCACCACTGGTGAATCATTTCTTTATGTTAAGCATCGCCTCTGGAAAACATTCTTCAAAGAAGTATCATACTTAAGTCAGTTGGTGATTAAGAGGGTGGGAGCGGGGCACTACAAAAGGTAGAAAAGAGGAAGAGAGTTGAAATAAAGGTGGTAATGTAAAACTTTGCGTGCTGAAAGTTTTATTAAGGACTGTGTTGGGACATTGGTGCAGAGTCAGTAACAATTATGAGAGAATGGTTCCTGTGTGGTTCAAACCCACAGGCACATGGCTAATGTGGTCTCATTATTTATTTATAGGAAAGCTTAATAAATAAGTACAGATTCAACCTGATTTGTAAGTGGCCTACTAATTCAATATGAATTATAGGTTTCTATAGGACAGTGATTCTCAACTGTGGGCAATTTTGCCCCACTCTCCCAGCCGTTATTGGCAGTATCTGAAGACATTTTTGGTTGCTACAAGTGGGGGTGGAGGATGATGCTACTAACATTTAGCGGGTAGAGGCCTCTCCCAGGAAAGCCTTTCCCCAAAATAATTATCTAGCCCCAAATGTCAGTGGTGTTGTAGTTGAGAAACCCTGCTTTAGGGTTATAGGCAAGTAGCCAGGGTTGTAGAAATGATAGAACTCTAATATAGTTATACCTTGCACAGGAACAGAAATACATGGGTATAATGCATGGATGCAAAAAGTAGCCCTCAAATGCTGTTCATCTTCAGAAATTCATTGTTATGTTTTGCTGTTTGGAGAGCTGGTTTTTGGTCCCTACATTTGATCTGTTCATCACCATCTTGGTAGCCAGAAGGGGAAGGCTAGGAATCTTAGCCAATTCGTTTTAAGAAGCTCTGGGCCCCTGTTACAGTGATACCACTATCAGTAAGTTCTATGGGAGAAAATTTCCTATAGATAAATCACTCAATTGATGTATCTTGAAGAGTGGCAAAAATGCCTTAGTTCCCAGCTTCTAATTGTTCCCACCAAATTAATGGCAGACAGACGCCACATGAAGCCATCTTCTCCCATGGCTTCTTCTATCTTTCTTTCCCTCCAGTGGCAGTGATTCCCTGCCACCTCCCCTGCAGCACAGTGTGCACTGTCTAGCCCTCACCTTCTTCTCCATCCCACTCCTTCCTTCCTTAAGAACAAGGGCAGGCGACTAAGAGCAAATGGAGAAGGGCCCGCCATCATTTCCTTCCCTTTATTGATCGACGCAATTTAATGGCAACTCATCTACAGAAATGATGACCTCATAGGGTATTTGTGGAACAAAATAGTTTCTCCATTCCACCTTCCACTTTGGCAAAGTCAGTCCAGACTGTAAAAAGTAGCAGAGAGATCTTGGGTGAGGGCAAACTGAGTCTGGAAATTTCACTAAGCCTATTGCTTTGTCTGAAGGTAAGTCTGATTTAGTCTTGAAAACTCAAGACTAAACTTGGCCGATCTGGGAGTAGAAGAAATTTTTTCCAATCCTTCCTGGACCCAAACCCACCACACCCTTAGAAGAATAGCCTCTGCTGGCAATCCTCTCCTTGCAGGCTTTCCTCTGGTTTCTGACTGTCAATCCATCAATGAGTTCTTCTCTTAGCACCAAGGTTTCTAGACATGTATTTTATATCTTCTTGCACATGTCTACTGGTACCTGCATTACCATTGGAAGACTCTTTTGCTTTTAGTACCAGAAGTGCCCTGATGTAGCACCATCGAACCCTCCTTAATCCTCCTGTACTCTGACTCTGATTATGTAGTATCTGAGAATATGCATCCCCACAATGCACCCTCTCGGCTAGTGGAAGCATCACTGGACTGCAGTCATGATCCCTGTTCAGGAGACTCCGGTTTTAACCTGATTGGACCCTGACTGGTATCTGTAGGATAAAAGAGAAATGTTGCTGAGTAGTGAAGAGAATGTGTCCAGACCTCCAGCCAGAGGGAAAAAAGGAAGGAGGGCGGGAGGGAACTGAGCTAATCTTCATTCTTCTAGCAGATACAGAGGCTGGGAAACATCTCATCCATAACAACCAAATCATAGCTCACTCTCCTTTGTGCTCCTTTCCATAAAGCAGTTAGATAAGAAAAAAAAAATTAAGTCCCTTTTCCCCCCTAGCCTTTATTCTTTTAGCCAAATTGTGACAAGCCACTGATTTCTACCCTATAAATTATTTAAAATTCCACCTTCACATTGGGATTGGAAAATCAATCTCCCTGATTAAAAAGTGACCAGCTTCACATTTCCAAATGTCTCTTTAATCTTTTAATTATGTCTGGTTACAGACAGCAGGGGACTCAAAGAAGCGGAGAAATGCACTCTGTGCTAACTGAACTCAAAAGATCTATAAGTCCATCAGCCTTTTTACTTAACCATCTGGCATTATTACTGTCAGGTAGGACTGCTTTTAGAAATACTGCCAGAAGACTAGAATCTTAATATACTCCTATTTCAACGTCGTATGTAAAGTTTTGTTGTTTCTAATTTCTCCAATTAAATTACGTATTATAGGATCTAACTGGAGACTTTGCAGATGTAAAAGCCAGTTTAATAAAAAGCACTGAGGCATGTAGATGTCCCTGTACAGGCCTGAGAATTCAACCAAACCCCACCATCATAAATAGAGCGAGCCAAAGTCACCCGGCCAAATGTATACATTTGTAAATTGACTCCCAGTGCCAAGATTTTTGGAAGAAGAATTACAATCGCTTCAACAACCTGATTTCTCATGAAAAACTGCGCCTCTCTATTGAGTCAGTTGGAAAACAGCCTCCAGAAGGCTCTTAAATGTAAGCAACAGATTACTGAGTGCAAAACAAGGAGCGAGGGATCCAGGTAAGCCTTCCAGTGATTCTTGGAGAAGTCATTTATTATGTGCATTGTTTGAAAATGCAGTGAAGTCTGCGATAACGTGGCCCAAGAAACCAAAGCATTTCAAAACCCAAAACCCAGACACACAGCCCGCTATTCTTAACTCTGGATCTCGAGAAGCATCAGCAGAAATCCCTGCTGACTAATCGGCTTGCTTAAGCACTGGAAACCGCTGTTTTAAAATGTTCTTGCCGTGATATGAATTGCACCGTACATTTCACAGCCCCTTTTTCAAGTGCCTAGTGGAGACTAAGCACCACATTTAGCGTTTTAAGGTTCAGTCTAAACAGAGACTGGATCGGAGGCTCCAGGGAGACACGTCAGAGTTGAAATGGCAGATTCCAATTCTCTCACCTGGGAGTCTTTGCACAGTTGAGATGTTTGGGCATATACAACACTGGTGACTCTGAAGCACCTCGACAGATGACTGCAGGCAAGAGGAGAGATTCACTGGGAAGGGTTTGAGGCAGTGAACCACTTTTGCAGTCTAAACTGCCTTCAGCCTGGCAAGTTCAGTGGGCTTTCCTCCATCTAATCTAAGTGGGACATTGCTAACACCCACTGGAGAGGATGTCTTCCACGGTCTTGCTTCCATGTGCTTCTGATAACATCCCTGGAACTCTTAAACTTAAAGGACAACCTCCTTATCTATCCTCGTGTTTCAAGGAACACACCTGAAACCTCTTGGAAATAACGAAAATTTGTATTCCCCAAAACTATTCTGAAAAAGATGATTTAACTCACGTCCCCTATAAGATTGCTCAAAATTTTTCTAATCTCAGCACTACATGCTTCAAAAATCCAAACTGGAGCTAATTTAGACACCCCACTTAAGTTGATTTGGTGTCATAATGGCATAATGATTTCCTTTAGATAACCAACTTTTAAATGTACTATATTTATGTCCTTACAATTTTATTTTATTTATTTATTTTATTTTATTGTTTTTGGAAGTTTCACCCTGAGCTAATATCCATTGCCAATCTTCTTCTTCTTCTTCTTTTTTTGTTTGAGGAAGATTAGCCCTGAGCTAACATCTGTGCCAATCTTCCTCTACTTTTTATATGTGGGATGCCTCCACAGCATGGCTGATGAGTGGAGTAGGTCTGTGCCCAGGATCCAAACCCGCAAATTCAGGCTGCCAAAGCAGAGCACACGGGGAACTTTAACCACTTAGCCACAGGGTCAGCCCCCTTACAATTTTAGTTTTTTTTTTTCTGTCTGAAGCCCTATAATCTTCTCTGGAGAACACATTGGACCTGTTCCTTCCTCTTGGATTGGAAGGATCTTCAGCCCAAAGCACTGTCCTTCTGACCCAACCTTATTTAAATAAAAAGGCTGGACAGTGAATCAAGAGAAACCATCAAACATTCATTAGGCATCTGCACAAGCCAAGTGATAGAGGATATAGGGATAAATACACACGGAGATATTGATACATATTTACATCAATAGGTATAGTTAGAGAGAGTTTAAAATCAAGAGAAACATACTAAAATAACTAAATAAATACAAGGTAGAATAAAATAAATTCCAAAAGAGAGGAAAACTGATTTGTGCAAAAAAGATGATAAACTTCCTTTGAGGTATATTGAGTATGAGTTTCCTAAGAGGTGGAAATGAGTGCGCAGATTGGCTGTCATCAGCATTGAAGGCATAATTAGAGCTCGGGGAGTAGGTGAGATTCCCCTGGGAAAAAATGAAAGAAAAAGACATGATCAACAGTAATATTGCAGAATCAAAAAGCATAAGCTCAAAGAAGTCCTTGTAAGAGCGTTTAATCTAAAAAGGTGTTTCAAAGAGTCAGCTAGTACAGAGAACTCAGGAAACTAACAGACATGAGGCCATTGGCTAGTAGATCCCTTTGGAGCAAGGCATGTACCAAGCACAGCGGGGAACAAATGAGGAAGGCATGGGCTCGGAACACAAACGACTTCCAACATAACTAGGAGGACAAAGCTGACCAAAAGAGTGGCACTACAGCGCAGTGCTAAATTGTGCAATGCCAATTATAGTGCCTGGGGAGTTCTGTATAGTCCAAGATGCTGGCTGCCTAGGGGACTTTGACCCCATTGGGAGCAGAGGCAGATGCTACCCAGATTGCTGCCGTAAAATGACATTGAGGATAGGACTGCTTTTTTTTTTTAAACGAACAGCCCTGATATAATTTTATTGCCGAAGTTAGAAAACGAGGAAGGATGGGTTAGCCAAACATTGTTCTTGCATTTATGAACAGAATAGTGAATGAAGATATAATTGGGAAATGCCACACTATAGCTCTGTGGAGGAAAGCTACCAAAACACGAAAAGACACGTGGACTCTCATCTCACTGGTGGTCTCCTCTTGCCTTTACTCTCATTGCAGAGCCTCACAGCCAAAGACTCTGCTCTCTGGGGCTGCCAAAGGAAATGATTGCCAAATGGTCTTTTAAACTAAGAATGGAGACAATCCATTGCTTCAGACACCTCTTTTACCTCAGGGACACTTCTTTATTTTCTGTACTACAGTGTACACAAGCAAGGTTGGATCTGAAGTGTCATTTAGGTGTTTAAAAATAATGTTAGTGTTTCAGGGCCAGCCCGGTGGGATAGTGGTTAAGTTTGCGCACTCCACTTTGGCAGCCCAGGATTCACAGGTTAAGATCCCGGGCGTGGACCTATGCACCACTCATCAAGCCATGCTGTGGCGATGTCCCATGTACAAAATAGAGGAAGACTGGCACAGATGTCAGCTCAGGGACAATCTTCCTTGGGCACAAAGAGGAAGATTGGCAACGCATTAGCTCAGCGCCAGTCTTCCTCACCGCCCCCCCAAATAATAAAAATAATGTTAGTGTTTCTTAGCTCTATTTGCAGCACCACATAACAAGTAATCCAGGAACTCATAAAAGAATGGTGATTTATTAATATCAGCAAATAGTTAAGGAAGTATAGTCTAAAGGAAGAAAGTGGCAAATAGTGATTCATATATCAGGAAAATACCTCAACCCGTGGAATCCAAACATTCTTTTATTCATTCATTCATTCAAGAAATACTTGTTAAGTGCCAACGTCATGCCCAGCATTGCACTAAAGGTGGGGTTACAGTAAGAATAGCATATGATCTCTGCATTTGAGAGCTTCACTGCCTGGTAAAGGAAGGAAGAAAGAAAAAATAATATCTACCATTTATTCTGCATCTACTTCCCATTAAGAACTGCCTTTGGCGCTTTATCTAGTCTTGCTTATTGAATACAATAAATCTGTGAGTTAGGTGTTATCTCAGTCTGATGCAGTAGGAAACTTAGACGCAGCAAGCTCTAGTAACTAGACCAAAGTCACACAGCTAATACACGGAATTCAAACCCAGCTCCGCTGGCTTCAAAGACCACACTCTTTGCACTGCACCATGGGACCTCCCTGAAATGAATAAGACCTTCAACCTGCCATCAAAGATTACACAGACGTGTTTACAAATAATAACAATGACGTGATTACTGTAATAATAACATCACTTCCAAGGCTTACCCAGGACTCTTCTGAGCACTGAGGAGCATTTCTGAACCCATACACTCCACTGAACGACTCCAATGGCCAAAGCCTAGGGAGCCTCCTGTGGAGATGTATTTAGAGTTTTTGTCCATCTCTGGGGAAGCTTCTCTAAGGCACAGGGCTAGCTAAGATAGAGTATCTATCTGTCTATCTATCTATCTATCCATCTATAGCATATAGCTGTATATCTAAGATATAGCATATAGCTATATGGACTCATTTCCAACCTTCACACTAGCCAAAGCCTTGGATGCTACATGAAGAACATCAAGCAAAAATGACCTAGGCACGTTTGTCACCTTCAGGGGGAAGGGTGCTCACATCGCATTGGGTGCATATTTCTAAACTAAGACAAATTACATTGCCTAATATTTATCTGTTTTCTTTCTAGTCTCTTTCACTGGACTGTGAAGCTTTCCAGGCTAAGGACTCTGTTTCATTTACCATGACATTACCAGTTCATACAGCAATTCATTGCACTTAATAGGTGATCATTAAAATGTTTATTGAAGGAAAGAAGAAAATAGCAGTTCTATTAACTCGCTGTTGTTGTTGTTTTATGTTTATTTGCAAAAGTTTTTGCTAAGTCCTAAGAGAATGATCAGCACAAAACTGAATAAGACAAACCCTGGCCCTGGTCTTAACCTGGTTAGCGCATCCAACTTTCACATATTATTGGTTTAATTCATAAGGAAAGACCAGTCTTTGCAGGTATCAACACTGAAATAAATGCTATGCTAATATGGTGTATAGTTTCCTACTCTGATTTTATTTATCAATATGTTAAGGTCCAATATCTCTCAAAAAATAAGCTGTAACTTAGAAGTAATCATCAATCAAATTACAAAATTCATATCTACTTAAATGTGAGACATTTATTTATTTATTGCTACTCTTTCCTAGAATCCCACTTGCATGTCAGTAAAAGAATACAAAAGTATAAACCCTCAGAATGAACAGAACAGCAAAGAGGACAACAGTGGACAAGAATATTAACAAATATCTGTCATATGAAAACTATTACAGGAGTGACAACAGTTTAAGCAGAACAGAAAAGGCTGGATTCTATGTGCCCATAGAGGCAACCCAATAAGAAACAAGCTAGTCACCCTTCAGAACTCTGAGAAGGCTGGGGAACTGGAGGCATGGGGCCCATAGAAGGTACAGGCATGAGGTTAAGGGTGGATTGAAAGGCAACCTAAAGCACAGTTAACTCTTTAAGTTCCATCCGTCATCATCACCTCCCACCCCCAGAGACAGATGATTATTCTAAAAAAATTGAACCAGCCAGTCGCAAGACTAGGGACCCAAGGCACAGAAGATGGAGAAACAGGGGCTGTTAGCAAAAGTCGGGTCACCGAACTCTTCCAGCAGCCTCTTCCACCTACCACCCAGAAGGCCACAGCCAGGATTATAATGCCCAGGAGGATATTTGGGAAATCCTTCCGTGGAGAAATTAAAGGGCTTCAAGGAACAGACCTGTATAATTCAGGGGTACCCTAGGGAAAATGTTGGCTTACTGTCCCATCATTCTATAGTGAATCCCTCAGTCGGTGAACCTTACACAGGCACACAGAACATTCTCTGGGCGTGTGATTCTCTCACAGCCAAGGATCGCAAGATTTGAGGAACAGCCTCTAATGTGAAAGACAGAGTCCAAAGAAGCAAACCAAAAACAAGGAAGTCAGAGGGAAGAAAGACAATGCAGGGATTAGAAGAACACTTCAAACAAAGTATGATGACTCTCCACAGAGATGTTAAAAACATATTGCATCTATGAAACAGCAGCAAGAATAGGTGCTATAAAAATGGAACAACCTTAGAACATGAAAGATTCCCTGGAAATTAAAAATATGAGCCCTGATTTTTTTTAAATCAATAGAAAGTTTGGGAGATAAAGTAGATGAACTCTTCCAGAAAGTAAAACAAAAAGATAACGCAGGCATTAGTAGGGAAAAGATAAGAAAATGTGAGATGAATCCAGAAGGCTCAGTAGCTGATCCATAAGAGTTCTACATAGAAATCAGGGGGAGTAGAGAGGAAGAAACAAACTGTCAAAGAAACAGCACAGGAAAATTTCATAGACCTGAGGATATGGATCTTGAGATTAAAAGGACCACTGAATGCCCAACACGATAAGTAAGAAAAGACCCAACCAAGGCACATCATTTTGAAATTTCAGAACTCCAGAGAAAACGTAGTGCTCACATCAAAATTACGGGGAATCAGAATGACACTGGACTTGTAAACAGAAACATGGAAAGCTAGAAGATAATGGTGCAATGCCTTTAAATTCAGAGTGAGAATTATTTTTAACCTAGAATTCAATTCTCAGCCAAACTACCAAATAAATGCGAGGGTAGAATAAAGATATTTTCAGGCAGGAAAGTTCTCAGTAAATTCACCTCACATGCACCCTTTCTCAGGAAGGGTGTGCCACCAAAATGAGGGAATAAAGCAAGAAAGAGGAAAACATGAGAACTGGAAAGGAGAGGCACCAACACAGGAAGGAGTGAAGAAAATCACCAAGATGATGACGGAAGGAAGTCCTGGGATGACAGTGGTATAGTGGCCCCAAAGCAAAACCAGTCAGGGTGGAAAAAAGAAAGGCCTTGCGAGGGAGATGTTCGGACTGATAGATTATCTGTTCTATGTTATTACCATGTGGAAAGTTTTGGGGAGACTGTTGGAAGCCGTGGCAGAACTTAGGGATAGTTATACACGAAGCTAGGCTGATGGAAAAAACAAGGCGATTATTAACTCCAAGAAAAACAAAAAGTGATACAAGAAAGGAAAGGTAATTACAGTGTAGTGTTAGCTAAGTAGAACACATTATTTACACAGTTATAATAACATAAATCCTGAATATTGATTTAACCAAAAAGGGGAACAAGAGGAAATGATGTTGTGGGCTGGGAGATTTCAGTCCTCCCCAACTGTTACAGTCGCTAAATAATGTTCTAGTAGGACATATACATTACTTAGAAATATGGAGGTCAATCCAGGAGGAACTGCTAAAGTTAATTAAAAGTAGCTGCCTGCAGGGACTGCTGGTGAAGTGGTTGAGGCAGGAGAATTACTGGGGGCTTTTTTTCTTTATCTTTTAAAGCCCTTGAGTAATCTTTGATTCTGAAAATGTATGCATTTATTTGGATAAACTTGCAGTTATTTTTAAAAACATTAAGCTGCCATAACTCTGATTCTAAGGAGGCTTATGATCAACAAATTAGGTACATTTCTGCGTTCAAGCATCATATATCCTAAACACAGAATTGAGAAAAATCGTACAGAATATTTTCTAGCTAACAAAGCATAGCAGATTTCTGAACTAATCTGGATGCATTTGATCGTGCTTCTCCTCTGCAACCTGTATACATCCTTAAAGTGTGAAAAAGTTACATGAGTAGATACTTCCATGCTTTTCAAAGACATTTAAGAGATTAATTATAAAACCTTTATGACAATATGAGTGAATATTTGTACTCAGTAACGCTTGCTAACCAAAGCAGGAAAACCAATTGGTGTTTGGATAATTTGTAGTATCCTGATCTGAGTATAAATTCAGAGAAGGCACCATGGATAGATGGGGTTTGAGCCAAATCTTGAAGGACAAAGATGTGCAATTCGATGGACGTAGTTCCATCCCTTATTCACAGAGAACAGCTTGGAAAGGAGGAAAGCTGTAGGTCAAATCCAGAATCACAACACCCCTGAGGGTTCTCAGAAACCTGCGTATTTGGAGAAATGACACTCAAGAGTCACAGAGAATGTAACCTGCTAATTCATCCCCAAACTGTAATGTCTTCATCCCCGCAGAATCCCCAGTGGAGTAATAAAGACTTTGCCTAAAGCAGCATCGAGTAGACCAAGCAATAGCTTGGCTCCTCACGATAATAATAACGTGTTAATGACTTTGATAAGGGAGGATACATATCATTATCACCTCTTAATTACCTTTTGGGCACTGGGAAAGCAGCTGTAGAATACACAAATCAAGGAGCCCAGGGAGGAAGTTTCCCTTAAAGTGGGTTCTGTGATTGTTAATTTTGTATTATCCTGCCTCCATTAATTACCTTTTTTTTTTTTTAAAGGTTACCTGCCTTTAGTTAAGAGGCAAAGTACAGGCTTGTGGTTGATTCAGTTCCAATTACAAGCATGATGTTTACCGTCGGAAGATCATTTCCTTTGGGCTTAAAGCTTCGAGTTTACCTCCTTTGTTGATTTCTCTCCCCATCTTCACATTCACCGGATGCAGTCTTGCATGTTTACTTGGCAAACCAAGAACGAGGAGACACTTTGCAGGGCTATGATTCCTTAAGAAGAAGGCACAGCCTAGTTTTTGTTCACTATAGCGCCCAGCACAATGTGCTGCATGTAATAGCCACACACAAAATATTAATTGAAGAAAATATAGATGTTTATTCCAAAATTATAAAGATTTCACTATTTTGGTTTGGATATTGCTTTTGAGATCCCTATTAGTACACGGCATTTTTATGGACAATCTAGAACATCTCTATTTCACACCCCAGTCATCAAAACTTCCTGAGCAGGCAAAGGATGAAAACTCGCTCCAACGGGTCACACACCTCTCCAGGTGAGGGGAAGAATGGCTTTAGTTTTTATTGACATGATACCCATCAAACTCTCACCCATCCTTTATCGATGCAGGGTGCAGAATCCCCAAAAGTTGAGCCCTGAGATGTCCTGCCCCCCAAAACTCGACCCAAATACCAGCCAAGGAATGAGCAATTTTTGTGCAGTAAATCAATATCCTTTTCCCTTTCTCTCCACACAAAAGGCGACCATCAGCTACAGTTTTTCTCTGCAAGCTAGTCTCTGGGAGTTCAAGGTTACTTGAACACAATTCCCATTATCACTTCATGATTCCTCTGTTCCGATATCATCTAGCGCTCAGTGGAATTATTTTTCAGCTGTAACACTCTGGCCCAATTCCCTGTTCATCTTTCAGTGTTATCAGCTATAATATTTAATGCTCCTGAGACAACTCATTTCAACAGGTTGGCAAAATCATTGCCCACAAGAAAGAAACAAAGAGAGAGAGAGAGAGGGAGGGAGGGAGGAGGGGAGAGAGAGAGAGGGAGAGAAAAGAAAGAAGGAGGAAAGAAAAGAAGGAAGGAAGGACGGAAGAAACTGGGTTGTAAATACATTCAACTGGAAAAATTAAAATGCTGGTTCTTAAAGTTTGTCTTCCCTTGCTATTTTTCAGAAACTTTCTGCTTCCGGCCTGGACTAGAAGTAAAAGGGTTCCTGAAGTTCTTTCTATTCATGAACCAGGTCAATCTAAATCTAAGATTCTCCCTCCAGCCTGAAGTTAGCATAAAACCACAAATGATGAGTGGGCAGCTGAGATGACCGCAGATTCCATTATTTGGATAGAATAAAAAGAGATTAGAAAAAGTGCTGTCTAGATTAACAGCCATCCTGATTTTTCTACAGTGGTTCTGCATGATGTGTCTAATTTTTAAAAGTTCAACAGGTCGTTTGAATCTGATGGAAAAAAAAAATAGTGCAGGCAAGTTCAATTCGCTGGGCCAGTTTATATCCAATCCTTGCACGTGAACAGACCTGGAAACCCTCCCACTCACGGCTCTCTGGCTGCTGCTGTTGGGTACCCTCATCTCACCCCAGGCGGGGCAAGGGCAGCATCTAAGACATGAGAACATACAAAGGTAGGGGGAAAATTGAGGAGGGCACAAGAGAAACCAGACACTCCCTTCTCTTCCACCCCACCTGCAGCAGCCCTCTCAGCTCCACCCAACGCCCACCTCACAGCCCCACTTTCCAAAAGCCCCTGATGCTTCTTTGACTCTGTTCTGGCAACCAGTCCTCAGTGGCACCCCGAGGCTGGGGTTTTACTAAAACAAAGAGTAATTTTTACTTCAAACAATGGTATTTGGGAATAACCTGCTGTTAGCTTTTATTAACTAATGAATCTCTCTCTGTCCCTGGTTGAAATCGACAACGAAGGAGGGAGGAGGAGGCAAAAGCCCAAACTGCCATGTGTTTGCTGGAAGGATGGCAAAAAAAGAAAACGGAGATGGAGGAAGAAAGAAACCTTGGTTTCTAAAAGCCGTGCAAGTGAAAACTGGAAGTTTGACAGCAGGCCAGCAGGGTAGAAGAGAAAGGAAGTTGCCTCGGGGCTCATCTGCGCCCCAGGAATGGGTGTGTGAGTTGGTGAGTGTGGGTGTGGGCCAGCGAGGGCAGGAGGGCTGGAGTGTATGGACAGATGGTGCTAGCCCACCAGCTCTACTCTTAATCCCCGCTTTGCCCTCTTACGCTTTCGCACATGATCCTCTGTCCCGTCTCCATAGCCCACCCGCTGGACACTATCGAAGCATGTGCCCCGAATTTTCTAAGACAGTCTGCATTTTAAATGTCTGGTCTACTGGCCCTACAAACAAGAATAGCCAAAGCCAGCATACTGGGCTCTGGCATCAGACTGCCTGGTTTTGAATCTCTGCTTTGCCACTTATTTATTGAGAGACCTTCCATAACCTTTTAAGCCTCGGTTTCTCATCTGTAAATTGACCATAATAGTACATTGGGTTGCTGTGAGAATTAAAAGCGATAATATGATGAACAGCTTGGAATAGTACCCATCTCTGCTACTCTCTAATAGGATCTAACTAGTATCTAATCGTAATAGTAAGCTCTCAATAAATACTAAACTTATTTTACTCATAATTGTCATTACTACACAAGTAGATGTTTTACATAGATTATCTCTAAACCTCACAACAACCCAGGAAGGGATAAAATGTCTTAGAAACTCCAGAAGTTGGTGACAAAACTACATCTCCCACATAGTCTTTTCTACCAAGAAAATGGTCCAAAAATCTTTTGTCATGCTACTTACCCCCATTTTAAGATGAGAAAACATGGCCATGGTACACAGCGCTCTCTTAATCTTCTCCCATTTGGTCCCAGGCTGCCACGAGAGAGGCTGGATGGGGAAATAGGGAAGGAAGTTTCCCCTCTCTCTCTGTAATGGCAGAGTAGGAGGGGGCAGGGTGTCACAGTCCCAATGTACAAAGTTGGAACTCTATTACTTTCTGAAAAAATCTATTTACATATGGCTAGATTCTATAGTATTAATGTTATTCTGTGCTAAACTTTAGGTTCCCAGTGGATAGAATAGGCTTTTACGTGCTAGCCCAAGGACATAATCACTATGCAAAACTGAGTTTGAATTAGGAAAAGGCGCTCCAAAGTTCCAAAGGATATTCTTAGCAATGAACTCTTAGGACACCACTGTACATAATTTGGAAGCTTCCTGTATGATTTTAAGTCAATCGTATGCCTTTCCCTACTAAGAATCTATGGTAGATCTTCACAGTCAAATCAACACTAGCTAAGCCTTAGTAACCATCTGCTTTTGACCCTACGGGACTGCAGAGCTATCAAACTCAGGAGGCAGGCGCTCTGTCAGCAATTTGAAACCTTCCTGCAGCATAATTCTTTTCCCATTGTATCATGTACATTGGTTTATCTTTCCCAAGAGACCGAGTCAGGTCAGAGTCCCCAGAGCTTAGCAAGGTCAACCTCCCAGTAGGTGCTGGAGAATCTTTGCAGACTATGGAAGTGGTTACCTCTCTATTATAGCAGAGTTTTCTGCCCATCTACGAGCCGGATTTAAAAGTCCCAATTCTAAGGTTCTATGAATTATTGAATACTTATTATGGATTTAGCACTCTGATGTCGTTACTGGAGGAAAGGGAAAGTGAGGAGAGTTTAGACATTAGTCACAAAGTTATCCTAAGGCACTTACAATTTAAGTGGAGAACTAAAACTAACACATGGAACAATCAAAGGACAATACATCCTAGCACATAATTAGGTTCTAAATTCCTTGTTACAGATGAAATTATGAGGGCAGCAGGGAGGAACAGCAGCGTGAGCCGGAGGAATCAGGGAAGACTTCTACGAGATATGAGACTTGGGCTGGCCCCTGGAAGGACAACAGGGAGGAGCAATAATCTCTATAAAGACAGGGGCAGAGATGAGTCTGTTCATGGGTCAGTGAGACCAGTTCGGCTAGGGAGAGAAATTGGCAGCGTGGAGCCAAATTACTGGTAGTCTTGGAAGTCAGCCTAAGGCGTTTTTACACAGGATGTGGTAGCAAATAGAAGCAGCCTGGGAAGTTTTCAGACGGGACTCACTCTCCATTATTTCTCTTCCTCTTCCCGATGAATGAAGTCACTTGCATTGGCTAGGATCACCCTGTGGGTGGTGAATTTCTGAGAATGTGGCAGATGAAAGTGGTGGTGGCAGCATCTCATTCTGTTTCCCAGATGGTGGTAAATCTAGGCCGGGAAGCGCCACTATTTCCCCAAATTCTGTGACTTCACAGAAGTTGCAGGAAACAGGGTGGAGATGGGAATAAAGAACTTTCCTCCACAGCCTTGGAAGGTGGTATTTTACAACAGGCATATGGTGCTGGCTTCGATCAGAGATCATTTCCACTTGTGTGCCGCTTCTCATGATAAATAAGAAACCCATCAGAGAAGTATCCTCGTGGGAAAACAGCCCAATGGTGGGTGATACTAACTTCTATCTTTCTAGATCATCGAGATTTTATACAGATAGGTAAGTATGTGTTTTTTCTTTGTCTCTGACAGCAAACCCTTGATGGATTACATAAGAATGGCTCTCCATGAAAATAAGTTCACCACAAAATTTGAGCTATCGTTATAACATCCTGATTATCTCAGAATAATAACTGTTTGGAGCCATTGTGATATTCATAAAGTATCAGAGCTTTAACAAAATGAAAACATGCCAGAGAATAAATACCCTTCACATTGTATGGAACTACTCGATTTGAATAAAATAAACCTTAATTAAGTTTACGTATGCAGATTAATTCTACCTAGCCGTTTTCATACTTCGTTATTAATCACAGTTTTCTTTTATGTCTCGTTGAAATTAGCCCTAATCAATTTAGAAAATATTAACAAAAAAAGCCTTTAAATTTCTATATATTAAACATGAAATATTATCTAAATAAAAGAAAAAAGAGATATATTTGAAAATATACTATGAAACAACAAGAAATAATTTTTTGCGTGTGAGGAAAATTGGCCCTGAGCTAACATATGTGGCAATCTTCCTCGATTTTGTATGTGGGACGCTACCACAGCATGGCTTGATGAGTGGTGTGTAGGTCCGTGCCCGGGATCTGAACCTGAGAACCCCAGGCTGCTGAAGTGGAACATGTGAACTTAACCACTATGCCACTAGGCCAGCCTCAGGAAATAATTTTATGGAACTAATTTTACGTAAATTTGAAATTATACTTGAGATCAAAGAAATCATATGTAATTGTGCCTATCTCTATTGTATATCTGTGGTCCTACTCTGTTTGCCTATATCTCCATAGACTAGTCTTAGAATGACTTCTTGTATGAGCAATAAAAGGGATCTTCTACCAATGAATAAGGTAGCAAGAAAATGTTTGGGGAAAACATATTGAGAAGCGAGTCTGGTCTTTTGTTTTATATATTACTGAATAATCATAACAGTTTTAATTAATGTACTTTCTACAACCTAAGTACATTTAAAATCACATTTTCAACAAGCATAAAGTAAGGGTCATTGCTTATGAAATCCATTTTGCTGGTAGAAAAACTGATTGCAAGAATAAATGATTTATTTAAGGACAGAAGGTCAATAACAGATAAAATCAAATCTAGCTGTCTTGACTTTCAGCTCAAAATACTTCTCATTAACCCTCATTTATGTCTAGGATGTTACCCACCACTGACAAGATCTCACTTAGCCCAGAGAAAGGCTCCGAAGAGAAAAACAGAAGGTGTTAGGATTTGTCTCCCTATCACCTACTCCCTCTTTTAATTCACACTGGAAATTAAACCACTGGTTCCTAAATATTGCTGATCATCAAAATCATCCATGAAGCTTAAAAACAAGCAATGAGGGTCTGGTCCGGTGATATAGTGGTTAAGTTTGCGTGCTCCGCTATGGCAGCCCGGGGTTCACGGGTTCAGATCCAGGATGCAGACCTACACACCGCTCATCAAGCCATGCTGTGGCAGCATCCCACATACAAATAGAGGAAAATTGGCACAGATGTTAGCTCAGGGACAACCCTCCTCAAACAAAAGAGGAAGATTGTCATCAGATGTTAGTTCAGGGCCTATCTTCCTCACCAAAAAAACCCACAAAAAAAACATTCCATGATCAGGACCCACACCAGAGCTGTTGAAATACAATCTCTGGAAATGGAGTCCTTTTAGACTTCTTTTTCCAGAAAAATAACATCATAGGTTTAGGAACCAACTACCTGACACACTTACACATTGCTTTTTATTTCCTGTTTAGAAGTGTCCTGACTTTTATAATTCTCTTAATCTACTTTTCGTCATTTTCATTTTTTATATTTTCTGTTGCTTTTGGCCTTTTTAAAAGCTCTCCCCAAAGGATTTTGATGATCTTGCAGTTTTGGAAAGCAGGTGGTCTTAGAAGATTTCAAAAACACTCTGTTTTAGAATGAAAGAATTAAGGGGAAATAATTTGGCCTGGGAGTGTCTTACTCCTTATCTGTCAGCATGCTGGAGATGGTTGTTAGGGCAAGAAGATTCATGAAGGACGCAATACCAAGGAAAATACATAAAGAAAGAGGAGCTCATTCTCTCCGAGGAAGAAACAGACTCAGCTACACTAGCTACACAAGGGTTATCCCGTGACCCATTTTAATTCTCTAAATGACAGTCTCGAAAGAAGAACAGGCTCTTTACAGGCGAGCAAGGCCATCGCTGAGAGTTCTTTTATCCTCTTTGTTGCACACAGTTCTATTAACCAGTGTTATAATAGGATCTATCCAGAAACCTAATACAATGAAACAAAACAACCAAATTACAGAACAAAATTACGAACTTCCCATTCTTCCAGAATGCTTGGCAAAGAATTTTAATTAATCCAACATTGTGATAAATTGGTAATTAGGGTGCTTGCCATTTCATATAATGTATTTAACAATCATCGTATCCTGAATACAATTTTTTTTTGACAAATCAAAGAACATGGTAGATGGTCAGTCATATCTTTAGTTCTCAGTGTGCAATGCTTTTTTTTTTTTCACTGAGGAAGATTCACCCTGAGCTAACATCTGTTTCCAATCCTCCCTTTTTTTTCCTTGAGGAAGATTAGCCCTGAGCTAACATCTGTGCCCATTTTCCTCTGCTTTGTATATGGGACACTGGCTCAGCAAGGCTTGATGAGCAGCGTGTAGGTCTGCATCTGGGATCCGAACCCATGAGCTCCATGCACAGGACAGACCTCCCCCCCCCCCCATGATAAAGAATTACCTGGCCAAAATGTCAATAGTGCCAAAGTTGAGGAACTCTGATCTAGAGAAATCAATTAATAAAGTGTGAAAAGAGCTTAAACTGAACAAGTGAATAATCTATATCTATATAATGGAATATATAGGATATAGTAATCCATAATCCACAAATTACCATTTTCAATGTAAAGAGCCCAAGGCCAGAAGCATCCCATGCATGTGGCATAGGACAAAACAGCAGACCAGCTCAGATCACTGCTTCAGATCCCTGGTTGTCACATGGCACCAGCTTGTTGGTGAGAAAGAACTGGAGGGCATTCTCAGAACCCTTGACAGATGGTTTGAGGTTTATGGCACATATTCATGGGTTAAAGACCTTGCTACTTATAATTCAGAATAGTTGGAACTTTCCATAATAAAGATTTTAGAGTTCAAAATGAGCAAGAGTTAGGTAAGCGGTTCATCTCAGCGAAGTTTATTTCTGCCTGAATGTGCCATGTGTTTCAGAGAAGTTAAGAAATTGGCTGAAATCAGTCCCAACGCTACAACATTCTGGAAATTGCTTTTCTTTTGAAGGTATGCCTGATTTCAGCTAGTTTGCTTGCCATGTGTTTCTTCTTCCTCCGATGTAATAGAGTTCTGATGATTTCAGCTTTTTGGTTGTTTGGATTTTAGCAAAGAGGTGTAACCATACTTGGATGTGAGGCATGACATATTTGAAGTTGTAGGATCAAAGCGTTTTGGGAATTTGGCTAAATATTTGGAACCCCTACCTACCTATTTCCATCTTTATACCAGAGAGAAGCCCAGCGCTTATCGCTGAACTTCTTCACGAGTAACTGCAGGCAGTGTCCTTCTTTGGTTCCCAGAGATGGAAACCTCCTCCGCTCCTTCCCCACTCCCATGTCTCATCTGAAAACGATAATTCTTTGATCCTCCAGATCTGCAAGCCCTGCTCACCTTAACCTCTCCTTCTCAAAGCGCAACTGTGGCTTTGAGATTTAGATAACGAAGTTTTCTTATTCGTGCATTAGCATTTTTATTTCCAGGCCACCTTGGGTTATTTCTTAAGCAGGCAGAAAGTGGCATTCCCTTAAATTCACAATCTTCAAAATTTAGGCAAAAACAAGGCTCCACTTAAGAAGCAAAAATGCATTGGTTAGTGATCGGGTGAAATAAAATTATCTTGTTATAGAAACCACTTAAGGAAGACCAGGATTGGTTTGCAAATACCGTGCTGCATCATTAAACCGCAGGAAGAAAAAAGGAAACCACATTACTTTACATAACTTTCGTACCTCATATAACCTCCCAGGTCCTCCTCCTTTAGCCAGATTCATCATCTGCCTGTAAACCATAATAATTTTCCAGAGCAAAACACGTCTAGAAAAAGTTCCTATATTTTGGATAAAAATAAACATAACAAATTTATATTCTAGGTGATGGATGACTATGCTGAAAAGCAGGGAGAAGACCAGATCGAGTTGGAATATGTCACAAATACTCCAGTTCTCCTTCTGGGGACATGGGAGGATTTCGTTTTCCTACCCTTTTGAATTTAGACACAGCCGTGTGAAAATGGCTAATGAAATAGGAACAGAAGTGATGTGTGTCACTTCTAGTTTGCTTTGAGAGGAGGTGATAGTGGCATCATATTATGAGCTTGGATCTTTGAGTGACTCAGATAACCGGAGTCCTGAAGACCCAGCTTTGGATATGCAGCCTGAGATGTTAAGTCATAGAGATTGGGGTTTTTCATTACTGCGGCATGCCCTATTCTAGCCTGACTAATTAACACATCACTTAATATCCGGTATCTTATTTTTACTTTCTATGCCTTTTCTAAATACTGCTTATTTCCAACCTGACAAGGGAAAGGGAATTTAATAAACACACTTGAAAACATCCCAAAGAGAAAAATACATCTAAAGCACAGAGGGTAGTGTCAGGGAAGAAAAGAGTGATCATCTGACAACAGCCATTTTTACTGCCATTGTGTGTGTGTGTGTGTGTGTGTTTTGTTTTGTTTGAAGTATCACTTCACCGTGTTGAATATGGGAATTTGCTCCACTTTTGATCCATGCCAATTCAACAATGTTACCACAGAATAATTTTTAATGACCAATTTTTCCATGCCCTGATTTTGGTTGCAGCCAGTTTTCCACTATTTTTGATGTTTGCGATCCTTATTTGACTCTAGAATGGAGCCTACGAACTTGGAGGACACCTGCAGCGTCTGAGACTCTGCATCCAACTTTTCCATGTGCTTTTTTTCAATTCCCCCACTGTGCACCAACCACAGGTATGCAAGCGTGAAGACTGAACAGTCATCCAAAGGGAAAATTGGGTTGGTTGTGGCGATGTCTTAGTAGGAAATTGCTCCAGCCACCAGGAAATGTGTTGAACACATGACTATTGCTGGTGGTGGCAGATGTTCTACACCAGCTGACTATCAATAATTTGGAAGTTTAGCTATTTTTCTTTTTTGTTTCCACTGAGTTTGCAATTTTGTCAAAATGAAACATATACCTAATTTTTAAACATCAAACAATTCTACAGAGCCTGTAATGAAGAAGCATAATCCTCTGCTCTAACCCTCCTGACCCCTGATTTACATGCTTGGATATCCACTTTAAAATCCATTCATTGTTTTTGTCCCTAGGTTTCTAAATAACCTGCTTCTTCTCTGTTGCTTGATTTTTCAGATTTAGATAGATGTATTGACTTCCCATTAAAGAACATAAAAACTTAGCTTTATTGCATTAACACCTTCCTGTAGACACACTTGCTCACATATACACAACATCAAAAAAAATTTGCTGTGTAACAAATCAGCCCAAAACATATTGGCTTAAAGTACCCATTGGTTTACTTACAGGTCTGTGAATCAGCAATTTGAACTGGACTGGGCTGGACTGGGCAATCCATCTGGTCTTGGCTGAGCTCATTCGTGCAGCTGTGGTTAGTTACTGGGTTGGCTAGGGGCTGGCTGGCCTAAGTGGCCCCAGCTGGCCTGGCTCTTCCACACGTCATGTGGTCTTTCACCCTCCAGCAGGCTAGACCAGGCTTGTTCACACAAAGGGTGGGCAGGGTTCCAGTGGTGCAAGTGGAAGCACGTGAAGCTTCTTGAGGTCCAGGCTGGGAACTGGCTCTCTGGTACTCCCACTGCATTCTCTCACTGGGCCAGTTGGATTCGAGGGGAGGAGAAATAGACTTCACCTCTTGACAGGAAAGGCTATAAAGTCACATGGAGAAGGACACAGGGAGAAGAGAATTGTGGCTATTTTTTCCATTTACCACACACAAACAGTATATCCACAAACCTGCACTTCCTGGGGCCGCCCTTCTCTTTATATAGCCATATCTTATTGTATATCATGTACCACCAATTGGAGTTAAACCAGCATTCAGTAGTTACCCTATTGTAATGACTGACATTTATTTACAATTAGTGTTCATAGTGAACTAGGGTTATATATTTTTTCTTATATTAGGACTTCTGCTCTAATCCTCAGAGTAAATAATTGTCTCATTTTGAGTTGTTTGCTTAGTTTTTCTATGGATTTACCACTAATTCGGCTTCAAACTTCTGCAGTAAGGATACATTTCCTAAGAACGAGAACAACAGATGACTTCTCAGTTTCTTCCCCTACCCTGGTTTCATCCCCTAGAGCCCTGTGTCTTTCCATTCCCAGCAGCACTGGGTGTTCTTTGAGCCTGCTACATAGTAACCACTCTGACATTCCCCTGGCTACTTTCTTCTGTAGAGTATCTTGTTTCTTGGCTAATAGCGTCTTCTTTCTGAGTTTTCTCCTTATGTTGGAGGAGCATTTCCTCTAGTAGATTCCTGAAAAACTGCATGGGAGGCAACTTTTCGAGACTTTTTTAAATGCCTGAAAATGCTGCCCCACTTGCAGACTTGTGGGAATTCTAAGGTGGAAATTATTTTCTTCAGAATTGTTAAGGCATTGCTTCTCTACCTCCCAATGTTGTTTTTAAGACCTCCAAGGCCATTCTGATGCCTGACCCTTTGCCCATAATCAGGTTTTCTTCTCTAGAAGTTTTTAGAATACTTCTTTCATTCATGTTGTAGGTGCATTGACTTATTCAATCTCACAGCTTTTCTACCGTATTCTGGGACTTCTGTTGGATATCCTTTACAAATACTCTAATTTTCTCATCTTATTTTTCTCTTATTTTAAAACTGTTTGTTGTACTTTTTTTTCACTTAAAAAAATTTTTTTTAAGGAAGATCGGCCCTGAGCTAACATCTACTGCCAATCCTCCTCCTTTTGCTGAGGAAGACTGGCCTTGAGCTAACATCCATGCCCATCTTCCTCTGCTTTATACATGGGACGCCTACCACAGCATGGCTTGCCAAGCGGTGCCAAGTCCACACCTGGGATCTGAACCGGGGAACCCCGGGCCACTGAAGCAGAATGTGTGCACTTAACTGCTGAGCCACTGGGCCGGCCCCTGTTTGTTTTACTTTTATAAAGGCTTTTTCTCTTTTTTTGTTTTTTTCCCAGCTGCTTGGTCAATGACTTTATTGTCTTTACATGAAAAATCTTCATAGAAAATTGTGGTTTGGGTTAGCTCCCAGGGGCCTGCTCCTGAGCTCTGAGGAAGCTTGCCTTCTTTTGAGCTGTTCTGTCTTTCTCCTGAGCAAGAGATATTTTAGAATAGTTCCACCTCTTCTTTTTAACTTCTTAAGCTTCTTTTCATAGGGTGGATTCTCTTATATAGTAGTATGAGTTTTCTTGTATATCTCCATCATGTCTGGAGTTACGTTGTTCTTTATGTGTTAAGAGGATTGTTCCTTGTAAGCATCTTCATCCTCTTCCATCAGATAACGCACATCAACTGCAACGTCTGACCCAGGATGTGCTTCTGATGTACTTCTGCATTGACTTCCCTGCTTTCTTAATGCCAGCTAGGGAATCATTTGGTACTGTGAGGGATTGACAAGCCTCCATCCACAACTCCCCTCAAGGCCCCCAAAACTGTGTTTCCAGTAGTTGTTCTGGCGAGGCCTGCATTCAAATAGCAGGTGAAGGCACCAGGTTGACATCAATGCTTTCATCACTGTGTTTACCCCCGGTCATCTCCGCTTGGCCTTCGTAGATCTTGTCCATGCCAAACCTCTTGAGAAACCTGCAGGCCAGCAGCAGGCCAGTGCAATACGCTGCGGCATACTTTGTTAGGCCAAGCTTCACACCATATTTTGGGAGTTCATGAGCATAAACTGTGTGGATTATCATATCCTCTTCTATACGGGTGTAAGCAATCTGACAAATGATATCTCTGTTGGTTACGTGAACTATCATCCTATCTTTGGATGTGTTGTACTTATTTTTGTCCTGAATTACCAAGTGTTTCCGAGCATAGTAATCAGTTTTACCCTCTCATTTTCTTCTAAATTTCATTTGGTGTCTCTTGAGGCAGGCTTTATTCTGAATAGCTTTAACAAACATGGGCTCATGTCCATGGCTTGCCACAGACCTCTTTTTTGGAGGTTTTTAAACCTTATTTCTCTATCTATTTAATATTTATTCTTTATATTTTTATTTTTTATTTATTTTTTTAAAGATGGGCACCCGAACTAACATTTGTTGCCAATCTTCTTTGTTTTTCTTCTTCTTCTCCCCAAAGCCCCTGAGTACACAGTTGTATATTCTAGTTGCAGGTTCTTCTGGTTATGCTGTGTGGGATGCCACCTCAGCATGGCCTGACAAGCAGTGCCATGTCCATGCCCAGGATTCGAACCAGCGAAACCCTGGGCGGCCGAAGTGGAGCATGCAAATTTAACCACTTGGCCACGAGGCCAGCCCCCTCTTTATATTTTTAAATTCTCAGAGTTCTTTAAATCATCTGAATGTTCCTTTTTAAGACCATTCTGTTCTTGTTTCACGGATGCACTATCTTCTCTTATTTTTATGAGAGTTCGCTTTCTTTTGTTTTACATTTTCTTCTGCCTCCTGCATGGTCTCTTTCCTCTGTGATGTTTATTAATTTTGGATTTGGCCTTTTATGTTAGATTTTTAAATTCCAATATCTGTCAGTCCTTGGCTGTCCATTTTCAAGAGAAGTCCTGAAACGCTAAAGGCAGCCGAGAGAGTATGGGTTGGATTTGCAACTGCGGAGATTCACTGTGGGGTGATCTGGTGTTTTGTGGGGTCCCCCCAATAGTCGGTATCTGCATTAGTTTTCTGTTGCAGCAATCACAAATTACCACAAACTTGGTGGCTTAAAACAACAAAAATGTATTATCTTACAGTCTGGAGGGCAAAGGTCTGATACAGTCTTGCTGGGCTAAAATTAGGGTGTTGGCAGGGCTGCATTCCTTTCTGAAGACTCCAGGGAAGAATGTGTTCTCTTCCCTTTTCTAGCTTCTAGAAGCCACTTGTGTTCCTTGGGTTTTGGCCCTCTGCCTCCATCTTCAAAGCCAGTAAGAGTCAATCAAGTCCTTTCCACATCACATCACTCTGACCTCTTCTGCCTCTCTCTTCCACTTTTAAGGACCGTGGTGATTACATTGGGCCTGCCTGAACAACCCAGGACACTCTCCCTATGTCAAGGTCAGCTGATTAGCAACATTAATTCCATCTGCAACCTTAATTCACTTTTGCCGTGTAACCCAACACATTCACAGGTTTCAGGGATCAGGACATGGATGTTATTCTGCTGACCACAGTGTCTGTAGCTACTTTCTCGTGGGTGATCAGTTTACCCAAAGAGGAAGCCTCTTTTCTCCCACCAGTGCATGTGCAATCCTGGCTGCCAGCATCCTAGAAGTAAGAGGAAGATGGTGCTGGTGGTGCCTCTACTTGTTTTACAGATGCCCCTTTTGTCTCCTTTGTCTCCACATGTCACGAGTGCTTTCAGCTATGCCCAGTGCTCCCTCATCCAGAACCTTCTCATTCAACCTCTTTTGAGAATAAACCTCCAGTCTTGTACTGGGTAGGGAAGCAATAGTCGCTGGCTGTGCAAGATACCGTGGGGAACCTAGATTAAATGACTCCTTAAACAGACTTTCAACCACTCCTCCTGGTTTCAGTCCTGCCCACGCCCCTTCGGAGGCAGCTGGTGCCTCTATTGCTGACACTCTCCAGGCCTCTGTGGCTCCGTTAGACCTGATTTTTGGCTTTATTTCTTACAGGCTCTTGCCATTCAGCTTTCTCCTGTCTAGTAAGTCAGTATTGCCTATCCATCTGCTCTCTGGCTTTCAAAATATTGCTATTTCCGCTTTTGTTCTCCTAATCCTTGTTGATTTGTGCTTTAGTCTCTTACTGTCATTTTAGTGGGACTTCGAGAAGGATTGGAGGTATAATCATGTTTTGTTTTGTTTTTAAATCTACCACGTTTAGTTAGAAGTTCCCATGGTTTATAAATTTTTAGGAGCACTAAGTAATTGTGAAACCAATTATATTCTTTGTATTCCGCATGACAATCAGTTCCTATTAGTTTTCATTAAACACCAGTGACAAGAGTTCAGAAATTTTTGTACTCCCTGTGAAGGAAAAAAAAAAAAAAAAGAAATGGAGTGAGGGTGGCAATTACTAAGTGGCAATCTCAAAATAGTAATGTCAAAACAGCCTTATTTGCCTCGACCAGAATAGGTGCTCAATGGGGCATTTGTACAAATTATTACATGATGCCTAAAATGTACTTCAAGAATCGTGCAGGTCCAAGCTTTAATCCCAGTATCTCCAAGCACGGGCCCACGCATATTGAGTTGGTGCTGAATAAGTACTTGACGAATTCGTTAGTTGTTTTTTCTGAGTTGTAGCTAGAAAAGCAAGCTCACTTCTTATTCTAAACGTCTGAAAGGAAATGTGACAAGTACTACTTTCTAATCAATTTCAGTGAAGGTAAAATATTGAATTCCTTGGAATGCATCAAATACAACTTTGATGTTTAATATACTGGTGATACTGTCATAGTAGATCAGATAAATTATGGAGAGAAGATGTGGATTTTATCATCTTTTAGTTATATTATATCATTATCTCTCTTCCTCCCCCCAAAGTATGCTATTTCATTAATTGTTTTACTCTTTCTTGACAACTTCTGTGCGAGGAATGAAAGCTTGGCCAAATATGATTTTGACAATGCGATTGGGTGGGATGGCAACATCACCCAGCTGGAGGAAAGTGGTGGCTACCATCTCGGTTTCTATCTCTTGACAAGTATTTACTGCCTCTTTTGGATGCCAGCAGTTTGCTCCACGTAAGAGGTGTTGGGAGCTAGCGCTGGGTTACCAGGGGCCTCCAGGCATCTAGCAGTTTGCTCAGACCAATGGCCAACACAGCAACTTGGCAGGCTCCAAATGAGGACTAGTTGGCTGCTCTCAGAAGCCTTCTCCCAGCCCTGGGTTAATGTCTCCATTGTCTGGGGCTTTGTCGACACCTGAGAGCAGCAGCTGCATCCAGCACCACCAGGACACAGAAACTTGTTTGCGTTAGCAAGGTCTACTTCTGCTCTGAAATGCTACTAATTAGCTGTTAGCACATGACATCTTCACATGCACACCTCAGTTCAGAGAACAGCCAGTTCAACCCGTGCATAAAAAGCTGACGACAAAAGTGAGAAAGGATGAATGGTTATGATACATTTTGTTCCTTCAGAGTAAAATAAATAAATAAATTACTTGATAAATTGTATATAGTAGTACTTTGTTGTACCATGTTTATGATTCCAAACATGGAACCTCATCTGGAATGCTGGGTGGGTGAAAAAACAGAAGAAGAGGAAAAAATATTTCTTTTTAATCTGTTCTGCAAAGATGGAAAAGGAATTGAAGAGATACTTATTAAAACCTCAACTAGCTTTGTGACCTTGGGCACAATCTTTCTTCTCTTAGGACCTCAATTTTTCTCATTTATAAATGTGGGGATTGGATTATTTATATATTGAACTAAGAGATTTCTTTCCATGTCAAAAACCTGAGATTCTAAAACAGGCCACTTTCCTGAGGCACTGGGGACAAAATCCTATGAAAAAGCACATCTCCCATTATATAAGGATTTGTTATATCCGTCTCGGATTTAGCATCTTTATACACACACAGGTGTTAGAAACTTGTAATGAGTAAGGAATAGGAAAGATTCAGTAAAAAGAAACAGTATATCAGGGTTTTAAAAATAGCAATATTATTTTTAAAGAGCTCTGTGCTTTGGGAGATTGTCATCTAGTACCAAAGAAAACGTTTGTCGTATTTATTTTTGCCTTTCGTTATCCCAAGCACAACTTTGTACCTGTAAGTGCGACTGGTCCAGCTCTCGGCTCGCGGGAGTGGAGATCTGGAACCGCACGGGGAAGGCATTAGAGAGTTGTCTTGAGCTGCACTTCTCAGGACACGAGGTGCTTTATCAGTATTATCATGCAAAATCTCATTTCTTGCAGTCAGAAAGACACACAACTTGAAACAAAGTTTTTTTCACAGACATTTTGAAAGCTAAATTTCTCTATCGTGGGTAGTAGGTGAAAGCTCAATGTTTGATTACTCATGACCTTATGGTAAAGATGACTATTCCGTGCACTTCAGCCCAGCTTTCCAGGGCACAACCAATTTTCCAGATGGAGAGTCAGTTAAAAGGACAGATAAAGCAGGGTGCTGAGGAGAGAGAATTGGCCTTGGAGCCTTAAGGGAGCAGAACTCAAAGCTGAACTCTGTTATCAACTCACTACATGGGCGACTGAGGGTGAATCGCTTCCCTTTCTGGACCTCGGCTTCTCTACCCCCATGCAATGCCCATGTCACTGCATTCTTGGCAAGAATCTCCTTTGGGCAGTTTGCTTTGTGGAATAATGCCAGACTGGAATTTTTTGCTCTCTTCTTTCAAATTTCTGGGAATAGCTTAAATAAAGAGAGATAGGATGACTACAAAATTATTTTAATATGTTGATTACCATAAAGAAAAATTAATTCCATGGTTGAGAAATGAAGATACCATGCCACTAAATTCCACATCTCGCTTGTTTTGAGCCCAGCTAGTGATAGCCTAAAATGCCAGTATTTATTACATTCCAGCTTCCTTAACTTGGTGGTCCTCCTCTTGCTCACACTCCCATGCTCTGGTATTTCCTGCCCTTCTAGAATCTTCAAACTGCATTATGCGTTATGGACACTGATCCATTGTGGACGCCAAAGGGACCCTTCCATGTTGAGTGAAAACCAACAGCACATAAGCTATTGACATTCTCTGCTCTCACCAAGGAGAATGGAACGGGTCCTGTAGCATACGATTTTGATCTTCTTCCTCTCCTTTTAATGATTTTTTCTTTTCATCCTGACAGAGCATCTGTTTGGGTCTTGTTTGAGGGCTCTTTGTAATTCTCTAGGCCTTACTCTTTTCTATGGCTATATTGAATTAGGATTAGGTTTGGCTGTGAATGATGAAACCCTCAATAATAAAGACCTAAACGAGATAGAAGTCTTACTTCTCTTTCATGTAAAAGAAGTCTGGAGGCAGGTGGTCTAGAAGTGCATTGTCAGAAAGTCATCGTAGATTCAGGCTCTTTCTATCTTGCTATACTGCCATTTTTAGCATAGGAATTCCACCTCATAGTCTCAGATGGTTGCTCAAGCTTCATCTATTACCTTGGCATCTCTCTCAGCTGAAAGGAGAAAGGGTCCAAAGAGGGCACCTTCTTACTTTAAAAACCATTTCTGGGAGTTATATATGGCATTTCTACTTACATCTCATTGACTAGAACTTAGGCACATGGCCACACCTAGCTGCAAGAGAGGCTGGAACGATGTAGTCTTCATTTCAGGCAGTCATGGGCAGAGCTAGATGAGAGCATTGTGGGGGAAGATCACTAGGATCTGACCCAGATAAAATATTCTGGAGAGTTCTTTCACTATCAAATACCCATGAACTATTTCTCTGGAAAGGCTACAAGATTAAACTAGGAAATACTATCAGGAAGGATGATCCAAAGAGGACATAATATAGACAAAAGACAACCTCAAGATATATTAGATTGCTTCAATAATGTCTTAACACATCCATGCAGAATGTGTTAACCTATTAGAGTAATACAGGTGGCTGGTGGTAATGGGTTAACTAGAAAAATTTTCATGGATAAATTTTGTCCAAAATAAAAAAGATGGGAAAGATATAATTTTGTAGGGTAATGAGGCAGGCTGTTTCAGGAATGAGCAGAGTTGCTCTTCAGCAAATCCATGAATGGAAAGATGTTCTCTTCAGTGCCCTTCACTTCTAACCCCTATATGCTTTCCCTCCCTTTTAACACCTTCCCACAAGTAAATAATGGGATGTGCACATGTGTGCATGCACACACACACCTGTACACCAGGGTGCCCACTAACGCTTTCATGAACCATATTTAAGAAAAAAACTAAATCTGTTAAACTAATTAACTCATCTATTTAAGACTTGCTACACATTCCAGTAGTACTGTGCAAATTAAATTAAAATTAAAGTTCCCAGGGGTGAGTGTTGCTTCAAGTCTAGTCAATAAATGCCTTAGAGACTATTTCTGATAGAACTCTATTAGGATGAAAAAGAACACAATATATTTCTGCCCTCTAAGAGATTACACTCTGGTAGACAGAGAGCTGTGCACATACCTTCCAGGAAAAATAAAAAATATGATATTTTATTCAAACTATTAGGACGGCACCGGGAAAGCAGAGTTTAATCTCAGCTTGAAAGGAGGATGGTGATAAATGGGTAATATTTTATAGGTAGAATTGGACATGGATAAAAGAAGGGCATGTTGGGTGGAAGGACCAGCCTGAGAAGAACACAGAGGAGGAGGATGGTGAGCAGCCTGTGGCATCGAGGAGGGCATAGTGAGGCTTGCAGCTGAAAATGTAGCTTGAGACCTTATTATGAAGGGACTTGGAAACTTAATAATAAAAGAAATGGGCAATACAAGAAAGTTAGATGAGAAAGCACCCTGATCTAGGCTATTCTATAAGAAATGTCATTGGGAGAGAGTGCAAAGATTGGAGGTTGAAGACACAGGATCCAGGCAAACGTGGAGACTGGCTTAAGTCCAGACTAGAGTTAACAAAGACCTGAACAAAGTTAGTGGGACTTGAGAAGACAGAATGTATCTCTAATGGTGAAATTTCAAATGAAAATTAGGCAGGGGACTGGCCCAGCAGTGTAGTAGTTGGGTTCACACGCTCCACTTCAGTGGCCTGGGGTCTACCGGTTCTGATCCTGGGCACAGACCTACACGCTGCTTATCAAGCCATGCTGTGGTAGGCGTCCCACATATGAAGTGGAGGAAGATGGGCATGGATGTTAGCTCAGGGCCAATCTTCCTCAGCAAACAGAGGAGGATTGGTGGTGGATGTTAGCTCAGGGTTAATCTTCCTCAAAAAAAAAAAAAAATTAGGTGGGATACTTGGGTGTGGGGAGCCTTTCTAGAAACTTCTCAGGTAACACTACGTTAGGTCCCACATTTCCCAACGATTTGTATGACCCCTGAGCCCAAGCTCAGAGAGGCAGAGGGAGGGGAACCGGGGGAAACTTTGTAAACCAAAATGTAAGAAGAGAAACTGAATCATAGACTTTCAGAGGTGAAGGGGCCCTGGAGATCATCTATAATAATAAGGCTCATGTTATTTTACAGATGAAGAAACAGGTTTTGGGACAGAGTGGTGGCAAAAGAGATGTGGGACCTGCTCTCTCTAGCATTAGTGTCTTAGCAGGGGAAATGACATTAACTCTCCAAAAACACCATGTGGAAAGTAACAAGACACGTGACAAACAGGGGGAAATATTTGCAACACATATCACAGTAAATGGCTAACCTCTAGAATAAAAAGCATGTAGACAATAGGAAGGAAAAGATTAAGCATCCAATAGGAAATGAGCAAGAAACATGGACAGACAATTCATACACATAACAACTACAAATGGTCCTTAAGCACATGAAAAGATACTCAACTGTACTCAAAGTAAGAAAGATGCACATTTAAACTGCACTGAGTACCATTTCTCACCTCCTAATCAAAAAGTTGGACAACGCTACTGAGGAAGCTCTGGAGAAATGCACACTCACGTTTTGTTGATGAAGGAGCAAAATGGTGCCGCCCATGGGGAGGGTAATGTGGTGATATCTACCAAAATTACCGCTGCCTTTATCCTTGGAGCCAGCAATCCTACTTGAGGGTGTTTACATAGAAACTGCACATGCATAAAATAATGTACAAGGCGCACATGTAGTTACTAATTGCAGCATTCATTGTAATAGCAAAAGATTGAAAACAACTTAACTGGCAGCACAAGGAACTGGTTTCATAAATAATACAAGAGCAACACAGTGGATTCTATGCAGCCATGAAAAGAGGGAGAGAAGTTCCTTATGTCTTGATACAGAATAAGCTACAAAGTATACTGTTAGGGAGGAAAAAGCATGGCGTAGAACATGTATAAAGTATGGTATCTCCTGTGTTAAAAAGGGGGAAAACAAGAAATATATCTGCATTTGTCCTTGCAAAAAAGAAATACTGGGAAGACAAATAACAAACCAATAAAAAAATGTTTCCCTCTACAGGGAGAGGCATGGGGTAGATGAGCACAGGCGTCAAAGCTAGAGAGCTCAGCATATATCTCTTTATTTCATTTTGATTTTTTAACCAGGTAAACAAGTTAACAATTACAAAAATTAACTGCACTATAAAATTAAAAATGGCAACTGACAAATATTTACATGAGACATTCGTGGTATTATCATGGCCAGGAAACATTTGACCTAATCAGAGAGGTCAGGGAAGGCTTCCCGGAGGAAGAGGCTCTTGAAAGCTGAAGCACGAATAGGAGTTAATAGGTTCAAAGAGCAAAGAAGACTATTATCATCAGAGAAGGAAACCTAGGCAAAGGCCCTGTGATGGACAGGAAAACGGTGCTTATGAAGAACTGAAAGCAAGCTTTAGAGCAAAGCAAGCTGTGAGATGAGGCTGGACCAATGACAGCAGGCTAGACCACCTGGGGCTTGCAGGCCACGCTGAGAAATGCTTTTTTATCCTAAGAGCAATAAGAAGCTGTTGAAAGGTTTTAAGCAGGCAGACAGGAGGGGGTTTGTACTTTAATCAGAAGAATATTCATAGCCACCGAAGATTGTAGAGGACAGGTGTGGTGTGGTCACTGCACTTGTTCTTAGAAAGACCTGTCAGTCCCACTCGTCTCCCAAATTCACCTGTAAAACCACACGCCATGCTTGCTAACAACATCCCACATATCTCGGTTATGATCCATCAGTTGCTATTTGCTAAAAACATTACACAAATTGCACAAAGGATGAAGTTGTTATAGTCTGATTTACATTGGAACTTATCTCCGTTTCTAGGCAACACCATTGCACTGGATAATGACGGCTCCGACCCTCAGAATCTTTCACAATCTGGTAAGTGAAATGAACGAGGGAACCAATTTCTGTGTGTTCAGACTAGTATCTCATCCTATTAGATCCAGCCTGGGAATAAGACCCATTTTTAATGCACCATTTGATAAGAACACTTAACCTCAGTATGTGTTGTAATTAGAGAGATAATTAGAACTTCACTAGAACCTCTTAAGACTAGGAATACATTTGAAATTCACCTAGAATGAAAATTGCATTATCTAAGGCCAGCCCAAGGTATTTTTCCTTCCAACTTCACCTTGCCTCCCCCATCCCAAAGATTTTGTGATCTAAGAGGTGCGAAAAGGTAAGAATTTTACAGGTAGTGCATATCACAGAAGGCTAATGGGTTCAGTCGAAAATTGCTTTACAGTTATTTGAAAAGGAAAAAACCCAACTGATTTTGAAAACGAGCTTAAAGACGGAGTGTGAGTCATGTATGCAGAGAGAAGAAACTGCCCTTGCATGAATCCACTCGGAAAATGTTAATATATGCATAAGAAAATTGTGTTCCTTAATCTCTGAAGAAACACTTATCACTAAGAACCCTTTAATTCTTTTCCTGTGCTTGATTTATTAGCTTATGAAATTATGTTAATAACCTTCATGTTAATGGTTTGGGGGCTCCAATGACCTGATTTTAATAATGAAGTAATTTATGCAATAAATGCAATCAGCATCTATGAATCTCACTTAACAGAACATATTGGTGATTAGCCGATGCTCAGACAAGTGACTGTCAGCATGGGGCTGCGCGTGTGCTTCTGCAGAGAAAACAGATCTCGCTGATGGGCTCGGGGGTGGGGGCTCCTGAAGGCAAGCGAGCTGAGCTGCAGCCCTTGGCTGCAAAAGCTGCTGCCAGAGAGGCTGAGACTGAATTTGAAATTAATTTACAAACTGTAAAATGAGCCTGATCTTTCAGTAATGTAGAGAAAATGTGCACACGCAGTGTATCCATGACAAGCAACATCCGTATCTTTGCTGGAGTGGAGTGACTTACTGGAAGGAAATTGGGGAGTACGGAAAACAGAAGATGAAGGAACAGCCAACAGCTTCCTGGGAGAGAGCAGAGGCCAGCAAGGGAGGCCTCAGAGGATGCGGAGTGGACACCTGGGAGAATGGAGGGTTTCCAATCCCGCCATCATAAAATCCACATCCTAGAATAACCTAGGGCTAGCATTACTTGACTTTGGCTTTTGAGAGTATGATGTTGAATTACCCTTTTTGCTTTGCTTTGTCTTGTTTTCTATTTTTTTCTATTCCCTACGGATCCAAAGCTTAGAAACAACTAATTTACACCCTTATATACTCAACTTAGCGCAAAGACACACTTTAACCATGTTAGATAGATACGATTTTTCTCCTTTCTTTCTTCACAGATCCCTAGAAACAAGTCTCCATTTCTTTCTCTTATGTTATTATTTAAATATTTCTCGTAGAAATTTTATCCCCCTCCCAACCAAAATCTACTAAACCGTTCTCTGAATTCCGTGGAATAAAGACAGTTGAGGTCATTACCCCCACTACTAACTACGAAAAAACCCAACTAGGGTTGAGGAGAGTAGGCCACTGTGCAAAACCTGCATTTCCAGCAGCGTCCAGATACCACAGTAGGAACATCCCAGCATCCTTGATCTTCACCCTCAACACTGATATTCCACAAGATATTTTTTAAGTGTTCAAAAACACTACTGGAGTACTTGACAGAATACTCTACCTCCCCTTAAGAAAGTTTTAGGGGCTGACCTGGTGGTATAGCAGTTAAGTTCACACTCTCTGCTTCGGTGGCCTGGGGTTCCCCAGTTCTGATCCCGGGTGTGGACCTAAGCAGCACTTATCAAGCCATGCTGTGGGGGTGTCCCACATGTGAAATAGAGGAAGATGAGCACAGATGTTAGCTCAGGGCCAATCTTCCTCAGCAAAAAGAGAAGGATTGGCAGTGGATGTTAGCTCAGGGCTAATCTTCCTCAAAAAAAAGAAAGAAAAGAAAGTTTTACATCAAATACGCTTTTGGTGTAATGTTAAGTGAAAAAAGCCAAAATATTAAATTAGCTAACCTCTAAACTGTGATGCGCTAAAGACAACATTGGCTTCAAAATCAGAGTCCTTGGGTTCCTAACTTGGCCTCCACCTCTCACTACTTGTGGAATTGGTCAAGGTACTTGACTCTTTAAGAGACATTTACATTTATTCCTATTTTACTATATTTTAACGAGTGGGCATTAATTTTATAATAAAATCAGAAAGTGCATAATTTGGGAAAAGATATACAGACTATACCTTGCAAGAATGTAGAATTTTAATTTTCGATCTCAGCTGTAAATTGGCATTGTATTGGCTATGTTAGAAATGAGGGTCATCTTAACTCTCATGTCTCACACGAAATTTAACCAAAACTCTGCTCTTTCTTTGGACTTACATAGAGTTGATCATAATTTTACCATACCATGAAGCATGAAGTAAAATGCCTGTGAGAAGTTTCATGCGCAATCTGGAATGAGAACTGCTATACAGAATTTCATAATTCAAAAAATTACAAGTGGTGATAATGGCTTGCATGTTGCGGCACCTGAAGATTTCAAATCTCTACTCACAGGTTGTCAAGCCTAGTACTGGGTAAGTGCTGAAGGTTATTCAACACCACCATCTCATTAATCCCCACTACGGAGAGGCAACTAGAAATGTTGTTCCATTTCACAACTAGAAACATCTGCTGAGAAACCTCATACCTTCTTTGCCTGCGTCTCCAAGCACTAAATCTGCATTCTTAGTCCACTGTAATAATCACTGTGTGGTCATGTTTTCATCCATCAGGATTCTCACCAAATAAAGATTTAACCTGTGATATAACAAGTAAATTAATTAATAAAATTGCAAGTACACTGTCTCTTTGCAAAAGAGAAAACTCATCAAGTTATCTAAGCGATTTTCCTCATGCAGAATTTTGAGGAATTTTTTTCACTTAGCCAGAAAACATTGGAAAAAGAAAGACTTTTCCCAAGATCAAAGTGGGAAGTAGAGATCTGAGCTAACTTCCTTTGACTTGAAGCAGTGGCGTCCAAGATGCACAGCTATTGCCGTTGAGTTTTGGTGGAATTCCATGGCTTATAATATTTTTTCTAAATTCTCACCGCTATCGCTTTAGGTGGCTTTCCCCTCACCTGTTTGAGCTCTCAGACTCACAGAGACACTTTATCCCACTTTTGTGGCAAATACTGTACCTTGCAAAGAAGGAAGAAAAAAGTGATGCGTGTAACAGCAGTCGGGTTGGAACGGGCCGTCCCTGGCTATTCCTTTCATCCACTTTCAGAGTTCCTGATTCTGCACAATCCTCCCCCTCATTGTGGGGGCTAATCTCTTCCACTTTGTTTCCACCCTCCTCTCTATTTTGCTCCAGGCATTCTCTACCCTTCAGGTACAGTGGCCGGGTTCAGGTACAGTGGCCGGGTTATAGCCGCTTCACCCATGTTGAGGGGCTGTTTAAATTAGTCATGCGTCGCTTAACAACAGGGATATGTTCTGAGAAATGCATTTCTAGGCAATTTCATCATTGTGCAAACATTGCAGAGTGTACTCACACAAAGCTGGATGGTATAGTCTATTACACGCCTAGGCTACATGGTACTAACCCTATGGGACCACTGTCACGTGTGCAGTCTATCACTGACTAAAACATCATTACGTGGAGCATGACTGGTGTTCTTTGGGTGGAAGAAACGGATGCTATTTCTAACCCTATGGTGTAGAGATACCCATCACGTTAAGAGATATTGCGCTTCCTATTGCTTTGATGGGTATAGTAACCAACTGGTTCTTTTCTTCTAAGAGTAATTGGTTCTGCTCCTGATAACTCAGGGACTTCTCATACCTTCTGATTTCGTGATTCAAAACATGCTCTTTCTTTCACTCTTAATTAGAGCATTTCTTGTATTACTCACTGCTGCTGGGTAATTTAAACCAGCCATTATGTCAAAGGATATAAAATTAATTAAAAAAATTAAAATCAATCCTTTAAATTTTATCTCCATATTTTTTTAAAGGAATATACCACACGTGATCCCACTGAGACCAGGGAGACAATACAAAGTCCCTCGGAACTTGTGCTTCCCTTGTTCTCTCCGGCTTTACTGTCCTCTTTTTGGCAGTGCAAAAACTCTGATTTGTTTTGTATTTAAACTCACTTTACGAAATGAATGGGTAACAGAAAAGAGACTTCCTTTTGCTAACATAACTATTCCTGGGATAAATGAACATGTTTTTCCATCAATGGCCAGAAACAAATTAGCTTTAAAATCTCAATGTCTCTATATAATGGAGAACCACAGTACTGTGGTTGAAAGTGTCGATTCTGGAGCCAGAATAACTCAGATATGAATCTTGCCGCTCTTGTCACAGCTGTGCCACCTCGGGCAACAACCTGACCTCTCTGAAGCTCAATTTTCTCATCTTTAAAATGGGGATAATAATAATGCCTAACATTTTTGACTGTAGCAAAGACTAACTGAATTTACACATATAAAGCTCTTAGAACAGTGTCTGGCATGGAGCAAATGCTCAATTATTGTGATCTATTATTTGTGTGATAATGATGCACCCACTCAGTCCCATTAGTGAAAGGCTGTTCACCCACTGTGACTTGAGGACAGATTCTGAGACTCTTCAGGTAGGATCAGGAACAAAGAAAATGTTTGCCTCTCACTTCCTCTCTAAAACACTTTCTTCTTTACTATTCAAAAATTCTTTTGATTCAGCACAATCTTGAAAAGATACTTATCAAGATAATAGTTCAAGGGAGTAGATGTTTCAAATATGATAATTGGAGTCAACCAAATAAGCATTTGACTCATAATGTTTAAAACTCTTAACAACTTTGGTTTAAGCCCTATCTAATGGAAAACAATCAAAATGGTGGCTCTGTCAGCCTCTCCACAGAAACAAAAAGTCATCAGAAGCCGGAGGAAGCTAAGATATTTGCCTTTCCCCTGCAAGAATTTCTCATCTCACATATAAAGTACAGATTGCATCAAGCTTTAGGGAAATTAAGATATGGCTTGTGGAAGGAATTAAAAATTATTCATCCAAAGCAGTTTTGCAATGCTCTATGTGGGGGGACAAAAAGATCACTGTTTCTCTTACTTTCACCCCATCAAGATTATCTTCCAATCTGACATTTCTTAATCCGAGTTTATTTTCCAGGTCATTAACTTGATTTCTCAATGTTTTGCAGTCTTTAAAATTCTCAGTTAAAACAGCATCATCAACATCAATCATCTTTTTCACTTCTTCCTTATTTTTTTCTTTTCTTCCGCTATCTTTGTTTGCTTCTTTAATCCTTTTTTTGAATAGTCTCTGATGTTTCTCTGCATCAGCCTGTTAAAAGGAAAACCATAGGCCCGAAATGGCCTCCTTCGCATTAAAAGCCTATAATATAAAACCCAGATTTGATACCTGATCTAATTGCAATTTCAAACTCTCCTAGAAACATAATTGTAAGGGGCCAGTCTGAAATTGTCTGGTCATCGCTAGTGAGGTCCTCTGTCTTGTGGGCCTTCTCTTTCCCTCAGGGGAAGAAGAGGAATTTGCGTGATAAAACACTTACTGTTCCCTTCCCACAAAAGGAGATGTCCTGGCCCCTAGATAATCCTTTATTTTCTTTTGCTGATAACTCCCCTGCCCCACTCTTCCTCCTATAAAAACCTTCCATTTTGTACAACCCCTTGGGGCGCCCTTCTAGTTGCTAGACGGGATGCTGCCCGATTCATGAATCATCTAATAAAGCCAATTAGAGCTTCAAATCTACTTGGTTGGATTTTGTTTTTTAACAAACCCAAGGTAATCCAACTTAATAAATCAATGTTGAGTTTCCCAAGGGAGACAAATGAAAAAGCAGGCAGGCCTATATCCTGGAGTGTGGAAACCAAAACAATAGCCAAATGGAAGCATATGTTTTTCTTTGCAGTATTTTTCCTGAAAAACAACAAACCAGGCTACCAACCAAATAGATAACATTACAAATGAAAAGCAGATCTAAGTGCATCGTGCCTCTGAAATAGCACATAAAACACTGACCAGCTTAAACTAGTTTTGCTTCCTTAAAACAGGTTATTGATTAATCTAACCTTGTTCAATAACAGAGATAGCACTGCGCATGTGCCAGGTAGAAACCCACAGCTCCAGGATGACCCCAGAACCAAGAATCTTCAGAAATGTTGCTACCAGAGCCCTTTATGAAGTGAGAAGTCCTTCAATAGGAAAATCCAGCTTCCAGCAGTCCGAATAACTCGATTACTGTATATAGACTGATTCGAGACTAGCCAATCAGCTTCTGCCCCTAACTCCTTAAATTTCATCCTGAACCCTGTATCAAGGAGACGGAGTGGAGAACTGTGCCTTCTGTCTCCTTGCTGGTTGACTTCACAATAAAGCTTATCTTTTCTCAAAAGCCAGGGCCATAATATTGGCTTCTATGTGCATCAAGCAGTGGGCCCTTGCTTGGTAACACCACCAACAGACAGCTGCTCGCCAACCCAACTTCTCTTTTAGCTGTGCCTCAACGTTTTAGAGCTCAGCCATGCAGATGTTTCTTTCACCATTGAACATGCTCTGTTCTGGTTATAAATATAGAGCGCTTCTCTTTATCTCTGTTTTAAGGAAATCAGATTTCCCAGAATACTGGAACCCCTAGGTGAGCTAGGATTTAAATTCAGAGGAAAGAAAAATTAGAAGAAGAGGCGAATTCCAGAAACTTTACTGACTCATTATCTGAAATATAAATTAAATTAGTTCAAGCGAATGTATTTAAGTCTTAATGTTGCAACTTAATAGTTTTATCGCCCAGAGCCACAAGTTGAGGGCATATGTGCACATTTGTTTAATTAATATGTCTGGGTAGATATAAAACTTTGGCCACCTAGCCAAGAATAGGCTTACTGGGATTTTCTTTAAGACACTCTCAACTCTGAGTTATTGTCTGGTGTCAGGGCAGCCCTGAGTATCTAACACTCAATTGGAAGTTTGGTGACTGTTTCTCGAAGACCATTCCAAAGCATTTCCATTGCTTTCCAAAACAGAATAGCTGCTTTCCTCTGCTATGTATCCTGAGGTTTGATCCCCATTCTTCAACCTTTCAAAAGCTGCCTTTCCACATAGAATCCTTCATAAATATTGCTGTGGTGTGTTTAAGCATTTCAGGCTTGAGCTGATGAGATGTATATAAAAGATCTGGGTAGAAATAGAAGGGTGGGTTAAGTTAAAAAATATCTCTGTAAGGTTTTTGTTTGTTTGTCTTTAAATACAGAACACATTTGTTTTTTCTTTTTTCTTTTTGGCGAGGAAGATTTGCCCTGAGCTAACATCTGTTGCTAATCCTCTTCTTTTTTTTTGCTTGAGGAAAATCAGCCCTGACTCAACATCTGGGGCAATCTTCCTCTATTTTGTGTGTGGAATGGCTCAACACCATTGCTGATGAGTGGAGTAGGTCTGTACCTGGGATCGAGGCCTGCAAACCCCGGCTGCCAATGCGGAGCACGTGGAACTTTAACCACTAGGCCTTGGGGCTGTCCCCTGTTTTTTCTTAAAAATAGAATTCTTTAGGTGGTTAGGTTTCCAGGCCTGCATCTGAAAATTTATTTAAACATTAAAGCAGTTGAACTAGAGTGTTAACGTCATTTCCCATTGTTTCTTTGGGAAAAACAATGAAATAGTCCTAACGGATTTGGGAAGCAGCGTGAGAATTCTGCCTTAGACACAGTCCCAGTCTTCAGAACTGAATTTCTTTTACATGTCTCTGCTCTTTTTCCACCCAAACATAGCTGAGTTTCCTCTTCCCCTTTTCTTTTTTCCTCTTTCCCAGGAAGTGAGAGTGGATTTCTTCTTCCCTTTCATGCTTCCCCGAACAACAGGACCCTCAGAGAGTACTGCCCAGGAGCCACGACAGTGAATCCAATGGTGGACAGTGACAAGAAGGATCAAGAGAGAATCTTCTCACGGCCCATTCCTTAACAGGGAATGTCCCATGTCAGCTGGATAGTCCTGGGGACCACTGGTGATAAAGGGTGTCCATGGCAAAACTACGCAGACAGTGAAAAGCCCAGTGGTTGTCAGGGACGTGGGGAGGGAGAGATGGATAGAGAGAGCACAGAGGATTGTTAGAGCAGTGAAAATACTCTGTATGATATTATAATGGTGGATACGTCATTGTACATTTATTCAAACTCACAGAATGTACAATGCCAAGAGTGAACACTAATGTAAACTATGGACTTTTGGTGATAATGATGTATCAGCGTAGGTTCATCAGTTGAAACAAATGTACCACTCTGGTGGGGGATGCTGATCATGAAGGAGGCTGTGGGTGTGTGGGGGCAGGGAGCGTATGGGAAATTTCTGTACATTCCTCTCCATTTTGCTGTGAGCCTTAAACTGCTTTAAAAATAACAATAAGAAAGTCTTAATTTTAAAAGAAAAGGGAAAAAAAGAAATACAGTGGAGAAATCCTGAAAAAAAAAATAGCCACTAATATTGTAAAATAACTTACCATTTACAAAACATACGCATACTGATCACTACATTTGATGCTCACGTTAACCTTGCAGATTAGATATGATTCCACCCCCATTTCACAAGAAGGTAACTAAAGCTCCAAGAGGGCAAGTGACTTCAACAAGGTCACTTGGTTCATAAGTGGCAGAACTAGGATTCTAAATTTTTTTCACTTTACAATATAAACTCAGTCTTTAAGGTGCAATTGTCATCAATTATACCTCAATAGAGCTGAAAAAATGCAATTGTCTTAGAAGCATAAGTAGAGAAATGCAGTATAAACTTCTTTTCACTATTAATAATCAACTTACCATTATACATTTAAGTAAAACAAAGTAACTCAAACTAAATATGTTTTTCCTGTTATTTTTTTTTAAAGCATCCTATATTTTAACGCTTCCTTCAATAAAAGAGGTTTAAATAAATTTCAGGATAAAAGAAAGCTGAGAGAATTTATAACCAGCAGACCCTCACTTAAGAAATGCTAAAGGAAGTTCTTCAGACTGAAGGCAAATAATAATAAAGGGAAACTCACTTAGTTACACAGAGAGAAATCAATACCACCAGTCACAGTAAATATGTGGGTAAATAAAAAAACACCTGCCTTTTAAAATTTTTTAAATTTCTTTTAAAGAAAATTGACTGTTTAACTATAATAACATTGTGCTATGGATTATATAACATATAGAAGTAAAATATATGACAACTTATAAAGAATGGAGTGGGGGCATATGGAATTATACTATTACAAATTCTCATATTTTACACGAAACAGCACAATATTAATTTAAGTGGACTGTGATAAATTAAGAATGCATAATATAAACCTAGAGCAACATTAAAAAAAAACAGAGTAATACCTAAAAAGTCAATGGAAGTTCAACAAATGTTGCTGTCACAATTGGATATTCATATGCCAAAAAAGGAACTTCAATCAATACTTTGCACCATGTACAAAAATTAACTCAAACTGTATCATAGACCTAAATATAAAACCCCAAACTCTAAAACTTACAGAAGAAAACATACGAGAAAATTTCTGTGACCTTGGGTAAGGCAAAAGCTTTTTAGATACAACAACAAAAGCAAGATCCATAAAAAACAAATCACTAAATTAGACTTAATCAGAATTAGAATCTTCTGCTATTTACAAGAAGAAAATGAAGAGGATAAAAAGGCCAGCTAAAATTGGGAGAAAATATTTGTAAATCGTATATCTGATAAAAGAATTGCATCCAGAAAATATAAAGAACTCTCAAAATTTGATAATAAGAAAAGAAGAATCCAATTTTTTAGAATGGTCAAAAGATTTAAACAGTCACTAAACCAAAGAAGATATACAGATAGAAAATAAGAAGATAAAAAACTCAATCTTAGTCATTAGGGAAATGCAAATTAAAGCCACCAAACATCTATTAGAATTGCTAAAATTACAATGACAATATCAGTGTTAGTGAAGATATGGAGCAACTGAGACATTCATACACTGCTGATAGCAATATAAAATGATACAATCACTTGGGAAAATAGTTCGACAGTTTATTAAAATGTTAAACCTATCATAGGATCCAGCCATTCCACTACCAGATATTAACCCAAGAGAAAAGAAGGCAGGCAGCAGTACAAACACTTGTACACAAATTTTCATAGAAATTTTCTTTGTAATAGTGAAAAACTGAACACAATCCAAATGTACATCAGTAGAAGAATGGATAAACAAATGGAATACTTCTCAGTAATAGAAAGGAATGAACTACTGCTGTGCTCAACAACAAAGAGAAATTAGAATTAATTATGTTATTGAAAGAAACCAGATAAAAGAGAATATAGAGTACATTTCATTTGTATGAAATTCTTAAAAACTCCAAACTAATGTATCATGACAGAAAGCAGATCTGTAGTTATTGCATTGGGCTTAAAAAAAAGAGGGAGAAGAAATGGGGAAAAAAGATTACAAAGGAGTATTGAGGAAACTTTTGGGAGTGATGGAAATGTTTATTATCTTGGTTATGGTAATGGTTTCACAAGTGTATACGTATGACAAAACTTAAATTGTACACTTTAAATATGTGTAGTTTATTTTATGTCAACTATGCCTTAATAAAGCTTTTTTTTTTTTAAAAAGTCAATAGATGAAATAAAACAGAATACTAAAAAATATTTTATTAACTTAAAAGAAAACAGGAAAGGAGAAGTGAAAATCAAACATTTCTACTAATCAAAATATACCATTAAGAAAATACAAAGGCAAGAATAGGAGAAAATCACAGAATAGGAGAAAGTTTTTCAATACTTATATATATGACAAGGGGTTTGAATCCAGAATACATAACATGTCCTAAAAGAAAACTCATTTTTGAATGGGCAAAATACTTAAATAGACACTTCACCAAAGTAGACTAAAATGGTCAAAAAAACATATGAAAGGGTGCTCAATGTTCCTAGTCAACAAAATTGCAAATTAAAACCACAATAAGAAACCACTTCATTTCCACTGAAAAGATTACAGTTAAAAAGACAACATCAAATGTTGGCAAGAATGTGCAGCAATTGGCACTCTCATATATTGCTGGGAATATAAAATGGCATAACTACTATGAAAAAAGTTTGTTAGTTTCTTATAAAGTTAAAAATGGACATCCCTATGACTCTGCACTTCCATTCTAGGTAGTTAACTCAAGAAAATAAAAACATATATCCACAAAAAGACTGGCACAAGAGTGTTCATCACCACTTTATTCATAATAATCCCTCTAAAGTCCACCAACAGGAGAATGGATCAAGTAATTGGGGTATATTCATACAATTGAATATTACTAAGCAACATAAAGAAAAAACCTACCAAAACATGCAACAACATAGTTAAATCTTAAACTCATTATGTTGTGCTAAAGAAGTCAGACATAGAAGACTGCATGCCATATGATTTCATTTAAATGACATTTAAGAACAGGCAAAAATAATCTACTGTGATAGAACAGGATTCGCTTCTTGAATGGCAATTGACTGCAATGTGGCACGAGCAAAGTTTTTAGGGTGATAAAAATGTACATTTTTATTGGGATATTGTTTACACAGGTGTGTATGTTAAAAGTCATTGGACTTACACTTATTAACTGTACATTTTACTCTATATAAATTTTGCCTAAATTAAAAGTAAAACAAGAAAATCATAACAAATTAGTGAATTCAAAGTTTGAGTAGAAATTTAAAGGAGTTGGTGTTAAGATGGCAGCACAGGTGGACTCTGAACTCACCTCCTCCCACAGACACAAGCAATTTACAACTACTCTTGGAACAATTACCCCTGAGAGAGAACTGAAAACTGGATAAAAAGAACCCCCGCAACAAGGGACTGTCCTGACTGAGGTGGAAGAGGCAGAAATTCCTTTCTGGAGAGAAAAAAAGCCACCTTTGCAAACTGTGGCACTTTACGGTCAGCTGGGAGCAATCCTAAGGTACACAGCCTTCCTGGAGGAGTGGGGGACCTGAGTGGGGGAGCATTACCACTATAAGCAGCTTTTGGACTCAACACAACTGAGACGAGTGTCATAATATCTGGCTTTGCAGGCTACTAACAACAATGGGGAATACTCCCAGAAAAGCTGTTGGACACAAGGGGAAAAAAACCAGCCCTTAAAGGGCCCACACACAAATTCACCCAGTTTTGGAAAGCAACCTAAAATCACCAGAGAGAAAGGTGCACAGTCCTTCAGTGAAAAGAGACTCACATGATAGGCTCTGGGTGAGTGTTAGTGAGAGGTGAGACCTCTTGAGGGACTGAGACATTGGCAGCAGCCATTATTGTGACCTAGAACAGGTGTGCTGACACAGACACTGGCAGATGCCATTGGAGTTCTTCCCCTGGCCTGTTAGCCCAGGGTCTGCCCCACTCACTAGAGCACAGGATTAAGCCAACTCAGCCAGGGCAGGCAGCCTGCTCTAGGGACTGGCATCACTCAAGAGCAAGCCGTTGGGCCTGCATAGGCTGGGTGCCTGGATCCTCTGCAGCTGAGAAGGTGGGTCCACCTCAGTGGGGTAGGGTATGTGTGAGGAGCAGGTGGAGTGTGTGGGGCATTGGTGGAGTGTGTGGGGCCTCTGTGGTGGCGTGACTGGGTCCACTTCAGGGGGTTGGGGTACATGCATGGGGCAGGACTGTGTTGATGGTATGTGTGGCCCTGTAGGTTGGTGAGGCTTGTCAGCTGCAGAAGACTTGTGCTTCTCAAACAGCCACCAAGGGGACCAGTCACATGATGCAAAGCCTGAAACAATTGGGTGCTCCCATGCCTGGGACCAGCCTCGCTCAGCTGCAATCCTGATGGAGGAGACAATGGCCTTGCAGGCTGGAGGCCTACAGCAATTGTAAGCCCCTGAACCTAGTAACCAGCCTTGCTGGGGGCCTACTCACTTAACAGAAAAATTGCAACAAGAATGTGCCATTAGACCTTGCAGCCAACTGTGCTGGGGCTCCCCACACCTGATTAAGTGACTGAAGTGTCCATAGCAGCCATACGCAGCTGATCATTACAACCAGCTAACCAGGGGGACGGCCTAGCCTCTATGGGCACCTGCAGCAAGAGAAACCCTGCCACAATAGAAGGACACATGTAGCCCACACAGAGGACACCCCAGGAAGATTTGGAACTGGTGATGAGAGGGAAGCACACTGCTGTGCCTCATAAAGCATCTCTTACGTAAAGTCACCTCTACAAGATCAGGAGATATAGCCGACCCACCTAATACATAGATATAAACACAGAGAAAGAGGAAAAGTGAGGAGGCAAAGGAATATGTTCCAAGTGAGGGAAGAGGACAAAACCCCAGAAAAAGAACTAAATGAAACAGAAATAAACAATCTACCTGACAAAGAGTTCAAATAACAAGCCATAAAGATGCTCACTGATCTTGGGAGAAGAATGGATGAACTCAATGAGAACTTCAACAAAGAACTAGAAAATAAAAAGAACCAATCAGAAAGGAAGAATACAATATTGGAAATGAAAAATTCACCAGAGGGACTCGATAGCAGAGTAGATGATACAGAAGAACGGATCAGCAAGACTGGATGAAAGACTAGAGGAAATCAGCCAAGCTGAACAGATGAAAGAAAAAGGAGTTAAAAAGAATGAGAACAGGCGCCGGCCCCATGGCCGAGTGGTTAAGTTCATGAGCTCTGCTACGGTGGCCCAGGGTTTCTCTGGTTCGGATCCTGAGCGTGGACATGGCACCACTCATCAGGCCACGTTGAGGCTGCATCCCACGTACTACAACTAGAAGGACCCACAGCTGAAATATACAACTATATACTGGGGCGATTTGGGGAGAAAAAAGCAGAAAGAAAAAAAAAGAAAAAAAGAAGATTGGCAACAGTTGTTAGCTCAGGTGCCAATCCTTAAAAAAAAAAAAGAATGAGAGCAGTCTAAGGGACTTCTGGGACAACATCAAGCACACTAACATCTGTATTATAGGTGTCTCAGAAGGAAAAGAGAGAGAGAAAGGAGCAGAAAATCTATCTGAAGAAATAATAACTGAAACTGTCCTAACAAAGGAAGGAAACAGACATCCAGGTACAGGAAGCACAGAGAGCGCCAAACAAGATAAACCCAAAGAGACCCACACCAAGACACATTATAATTAAACATCAAATGTCAAAGATACAGAGAGAATCCTAAAACCTGCAAGAGAAAGGCAACAAGTTACATACAAAGGAAACCCCATAAGGCTATCAGCTGACTTCTCACCAGAAACTTTACAGGCTAGAAGGGAATGGGATGATATATTTAAAGTGCTGAAAGGAAAAAACCCAGAGCCAAGAGTACTCTATCTAGCAAGGTTATCATTCAGAACGGATGGGGAGATCTCAGAAGGAGAGATAAAAAGTTTCCCAGACAAGCAAAAACTAAAGTTTATCACCAAGAAACCAGTCTTACAAGAAATGCTAAAGGGACTTATTTAAGCGGGAAAGAGAAGACTACAAACAGAAATAAGAAATTTATTTTTTAAAAAAAGCAATAAAATCACTAGTAAAGGCAAAAATACGGTAAAGGCAAAAATACAGTAAAGGTAGCAGATCAACCACCTACGAAGATAATATGAAGGTCAAAAGACAAAAGTACTAAAATTACCTATTTCCATGATAAGAGGGTAATGGATATACACACATGGACAAAAGAGGTTAGATTTCATATCAAAAACATAAAATGGTGGAGGAAGTGAGTAAAAGAGTAGAGTTTTTAGCATGAGGTCAGACTAAAGAGAACATCAACTTAATAGAGATTACTATATATGTAGGTCCTTATATATGAACTTCATGATAATCACAAACCAGAAACCTATAATAAATACACAAAAAATTAAGAGAAAGGAACCCAAACATAATACTAAAGAAAGGCATCAAGCCACAAGGGAAGAAAGCAAGTGAAGAAGAAAGGAACAGAGAACTACTAAAACACCCAGAAAAAATAGTTAACAAAATGGCAACAAGTACATACTCGTCAATAGCTACTTGAAATGTCAATGGACTAACTGCTCCAATCAAAAGGCATAGGATGGTTGATTGGACAAAGAACAAGACCCATATATATGCTGCATACAAGAGAATCAGACCTAAAGATGCTCACAAACTGAAAGTGAAGGGATGGAAAAAGATACTTCACACCAATGGCAATGAAAAGAAAGCTGGGGTAGCAAACTTATATCAGAGAAAACACTTTAAAACAAAAACTGTAACAAGAGACAAAGAAGGGCACTACGTAATGATAAAGGGAACAATCCAACAAGAGGATATAACACTTGTAAATATCTATGCACCCAACATAGGAGCACCTAAATATATAAAGCAATTATTAGCAGACATAAAAGGAGAAATAGACAGCAGCACAATAATATTAGGGGACTTTAACACTCCACTTACACCAACGGATAGACCATCCAAACAGAAGATCAATAAGGAAACATTGGCCTTAAAGGACCCATTAGACCAGATGGACTTAGTAGATACACACACAACGTTTCATCCAAAAACTGCAGAATACACATTCTTTTCAAACACACATGGAACATTCTCCAGGATTAATCACATATTAGGCCACAAAACAAGTCTCAATAAATCTAAGACGACTGAAATAATACCAAGCATCTTTGTTGAACACAAAAGTAGGAAACTAGAAGTCAACTACAAGAAGAAACTCAGAAAAGCCACAAATATGTGGAGATTAAACAAAATGCTACTGAACAATGATTGGGTCAATGAAGAAACCAAAGGAGAAATAAAAAAATACCTGAAGGGGCTGGCCTGGTGGTGCAGCAGTTAAGCGTGCACATTCTGCTTTGGCAGCCCGGGGTTCGCTGGTTCGGATCCCAGGTGCAGACAGGGCACCACTTGGCACACCATGCTGTGGTAGGTGTCCCACATATAAAGTAGAGGAAGATGGGCATGGATGTTAGCTCAGGGCCAGTCTTCCTCAGCGAAAAGAAGAGGATTGGCCGCAGTTAGCTCAGGGCTAGTCTTCCTCAAAAAAAGCTGAACAAACCTGGAGACAAATTAAAATGAAAATATGACATGGCAAAATTTATGGGATACAGCAAAAGTGGTTCTAAGAGGGAAGTTTAGAGCAATACTGCCCTACCTCAACAAACAAGAAAAATGTCAAATAAAAAATCTAGCAATGTTCCCACAAGAACTGGAAAAAGAAGAACAAACAAAGCCCAAAATCAGTAGAAGGAAGGAAATAATGAAAATCAGAGCAGAAATAAATGAAATAGAGAATTAAAAAGAATAGAAAAAAATCAATGAAACCAAGAGCTAGTTCTTTGAAAAGATATACAGAATTGACAAACCTTTACTAGACTCACCAAGAAGAAAACAGAGAATTCTCAAATAAAATCAGAAATGAAAGAGGAAAAATTACAACAGACACCTCAGAAATACAAAAGATTGCAAGAGAATACTATGAAAAGCTATACGCCAACAAATTGGATAATCTAAATGAAATGGATAAATTTTTAGAATCATACAATCTTCCACAACTGAATCAAGAAGAAACAGAGAATTTGAATAGACCAATCACCACTAAGGGGATTGAAATAAACTTAACCAAAGAGGTGAAAGATCTGTACACTGAAAACTATAAAACATTGTTGAAAGAAATTGAAGAAGACACAAAGAAATGGAAAGATATTTTGTGCTCTTGGATTGGAAGAATTAATGTAGTTAAAATGTCCATACTTCCTAAAGCAATCTACGGACTCAATGCAATCTCTATCAAAGTTCCAACAACATTTTTCACAGAAATAGAACAAAGAATCCTAAAATTTATGTGGAACAACAAAGGACCCCTAATAGCCAAAGGAATCTTGAGAAAAAAGAACAAAGCTGGAGGTATCACATTCCCTGATTTCAAAATATACTACAAAGTTATAGTAAACAAAACAGCATGGTAGTGGCACAAAAACAGACACACAGATCAATGGAACAGAATGAAGAGCCCAGAAATAAACCCATACATCTACAGACAGCTAATTTCCAACAAGGGAGACAAGAACATACAATGGAGAAAGGAAAGTTTTTTCAATAAATGGTGTTGGGACAACTGGGCAGCCACGTGCAAAAGAAGGAAAGTAGATCATTATGTTACACCATACACAAAAATTAACTCAAAATGGATTAAAGTCTCAAATGTAAGACCTGAAAGCATGAAACTTCTAGAAGAAAACATAGGCAGTATGCTCTTCAACAGCAGTCTTAGCAGCATATTTTCAAGTATCATGTCTGACCGGGAAAGGGAAACAATAGAAAAAATTAACAAATGGGACTACATCAAACTAAAAAGCTTCTGCACAGCAAAGGAAACCATCAACAAAATGAAAAGACAACCTAACAATTGAGAGAAGATATTTGCAAACCATATATCTGATAAGGGGTTAATATCCAAAATATACAAAGAACTCCCACATCTCAACAACAGCAAAACTAACACCCAATTAAAAAAATGGGCAAAAGATCTAAACAGAGGTTTCTCCAAAGAAGATAAACAGATGTCCAACAGACACATGAAAAGATGTTCAACATCATTAAGTATCAGAGAAATGCAAATCAAAACTACAATGAGATATCACCTCACTCCCATAGGAATGGCTATAATTAACAAGACAGGAAACAACAAGTGTTGGAGAGGATGTGGAGAAAAGGGAATCTCATACACTGCTGGTGGGAGTGCAAGCTGGTGCAGCCACAATGGAAAACAGCATGGAGATTCCTCAAAAAAATTAAAAATAGAACTACCATACGATCCAGCTATTCCACTGTTGGGTATTTATCTAAAGAACATGAAAACACGAATGCATAAAGATACATGCACCCCTATGTTCATTGCAGCATTAGTCACAATAGCCAAGACTTGGAAGCAACCTAGGTGCCCATCAAGGGACGAATGGATAAAGAAGGTGTGGTATTTATACACAATGGAATACTACTTAACCATAAGAATTGATGAAATCCAGCCATTCGTTACAACATGGATGGACCTTGAGAGTATTATGCTAAGTGAAATAAATCAGAAGGAGAAAGTCAAATACCGTACGATCTCACTCATAAGCAGAAGATAAAAACAACAACAAACACACAGAGACAGAGATTGGATGGGTGGTTACCAGAGGGGAACGGGGCAGGGAGGAGGGCCAAAGGGGTTATTGGGCACATGTGTGTGGCAATGGATTGTAATTAGTCTTTGGGTGGTGAACATCATGTAATCTACACAGAAATCAAAATATAATGATGTACACTTCAAATGTATGTATTGTTATAAACCAATGTTACTGTAATAAAAATTGAATAAAAAAGAAATTTATTCTGATTATCACACAAAAGGATGAGATAAAATATGAAATAAATATTGCAAATGTGGTGAAATATTATCGTGTCAAATCAGGATACTGGCAGTATATGGACTGTCTGTAAGATTATCTTCTGTGATTTTTCTGCATGTAGAAAATATTTCAAATTAAATTAAAATAATAAAATATGATGAAATTTAAAATGTCTGTCCAATCTTAGTTGTATCCTTACAGTGAGACTTGAGTCAGAGATCAGCAAATAATGTCACTGTTTTAGAAGACGCTGTAAAAGAGAAATGCAAGCTTCAGGACCGATGATTTCTGAGAGTAGAGTCATTATTCTATTGCCACTTCCGAGTGTAGAATATCACCTTCGTCTCAAACCGAGATGGCAATTTCCTAATTCATTAGGTTTATCACAGTATGGTAAATCTTATGAGCCAGCAGTTCATCAGATGAGTTAGGAGCACAATTTCTGCCCTGTCTTTTCTTCCCATTCTGCTGTCAATTTGCTTTTGAAATTTGGGCATCTGGCTGTTTCACTCAACTGAAAAACCACAGCCACGCTCTCTAGGTGATTTACTTCAGCATTTCAATCCATACCACACACATCCAGTGAATCCATACTATTGTTTGCAGTGCCATTCAATTGTTATCATTACATTTCACTACATTCGGACGTACCAGAGAGACTATGTTCTTAAATTTTCATTTTTCACATGGAGGTGACATTTAAAAAAATCAACTGTGTAATTAGTGTTTTTACTTTATTGTTACACCAATTAGTGTTTGCTGAGTTCTCAGAGGGTGGGTGGTAAATTGGTCTAGTAATATCTAATTCTTTCAACAAACTTTGAGCACTTTATGTCAAACACAGACTCTACTCCAGGTGGGAGGTGAATACAAAGATACATATATATATTGGAATATATACATACAAATATATTTAATATATGAAATATACATGCATATATATATTTGAATTCAAAACTTGGAATTCAAAAACTTTCTGGCAGCTGGGAGGAAAGAGTGGGTTATCAGGAAAGACTTCTTAGTGGTAATGACATTTCGGTAAGGTTTTTAATAGCTAGGATTTCAGTAGCTGGGCAGTGGGAGGGAGTTACTGGTGGCGTTGATAGAGAAGCATAGGTGTGTTTGGCTGGGGACCCTGAGGTGTAAAGATTCAGATTGGAATTCGGCTGAAACAGAAAATGAAAGTCGAATAAGACTGTGTACAATGCTTTGGGCTGCCAGTAGCTGAAATGCTGACTCTGATTTAAAGTGAAAAATTATATCCTATCATATCATATTGTATCATATCACAGGATCTGCAGAGGCAAGGTAGACTTGACAGTTGCTTCAGCAGCTTGCAAATGCCATTGAGGACCCAGGATCTTTCCATCTCTCTGTTCTTCCACCCTTGGGGTTGGCTTACTTCCAGCCATCACAGCCAAACACACAATGTCCAAACAGAGACTTTTCTTCTCCCTGAGACTCTCTCAAGAGCAAGGAAATTTCCCCAGAGGCCTCTAAGACGCTTCTCCTCACAGCTCAGTGGCCAGAACTGAGCTACTAGCACATTCCTAAACTAATCACGGGCAAGGGGATTTGGATTATTCTTAGATCAATCAGGGCCTCCCTTTTCCCCTGAGACACATTTCTCTACGGGGGAATAAATGGATCTCTGAGCAAAATAAGGGTTGGTTAGGATAAAGGAAGGAGGAAAAGAGATGGATGCTGGATGGAGACCAGTAATATCCACTCTGAGGACCAACAGTTGTCACAGGCTTTCTATGTGCAGGGACAGGTTTGCTGTATTTTGTAGTTTGTCTAACATATGGTGGATCTAGATAATGAAGAGCTTTTACAGGGCTGGGCTGAGATAGCTAGACTTTTTTCCATAGTCATGAAGAGCCTTACAGGATTTTGAGTAAGGAAATGATACAATCAGATTATGAGATTTAGAGACTTAGAGGAATGCATTTGTGAAAATGGAGAAAACACATGTGTACCTGAAAGTAGTATAACTACTTGTCAAAAATATGGTGTCATATTATCACTAGCTTTCCTTATTCTTCATTTCCAGTAGCCCCGCCCCCATCCTTCTGTCTGGCATTTGGTAATTCAACTGTACAAGCTAAGCTTTACTGTCATATGAAGCAAATCTGAGGTGAAAATAGGATGAAATGGAGATAAATAACCAATAAAGTCCAATGATACTCAGATTGGCACTGTTTAAAAGCAACAAAGAGTCCCTTTCTGTGCCTCTGGCTTAGGTTCTAGTTGGCAGATTCTGCTTTTACCTACTTCATGGTGTGTTTTATTCGCCTGAGCTGAGCTTCCATCTCCCTCTACATGTTCTGAGCTCAGTTCCTCCAACTCTATTCATCCCAGTCCTTATCACCCCTTCTTCTGCTCTTGCTGTTGAGACTCTCCCAGGGGTGTCCTGTGGTCCTTCCAGGTAACTTGTAACGGCTCTCCTTTCTCTTCTCATTTTCTCATTTCCTTCTCATTTTCTTTTGGGGTTTTCAATATGCCATCTAGCCACTTCATCCAGACACACAATATCCTTGCTTCTATGCACCAGAGGGAGTGAGACTATTTAAATGTACTTTTGTTTCTTAATCAAATCTCTGAACTCACCTTTGGGAGTCAATATTTTTATCTTTTACCATCAGAATTTTAAAAGATCCAAAATATCACAGAATTAAAATGAGAGCTAAGGTCACTAAAGATGCCCAAATATTGAAAGACCAAAAAGGCCTCAAGAAATGATGTGGTTAACTCATCTCTGAGGTGGTAACTGTGTTAAGATAATATTCTGAGTACATCTCACTTTCTTATTTGCTCTCAGAGGTTTGTTAGTTACATCTCTGTTACATCCTAGAGCCACAAAGAGCTCTCGAGTTAGGACTAGACCAGTCCTAACTGGGAATTCACCAGTGTTGGCCTCTCTATAGCAGAAAGGGAGCAGAGAGGGAAGGCCAATGCCAGGTCTCGCAGGAACCCTCTTTACTCCTTTTCCACGACCCCTAAGCAATTCCACAAGCGCTTGTGTGCTTGTCGGTAGCATGAGGAAAAGGCTTGTAGTGTTTCCAAAGGGATAAACTGTGAGGGAGTGGGAACAACAGATGGCCCTGGAAAGTGAAGCAGAACTGCTAAGCCCAAGGTTGATGGAATACAAGCTTAACTAGGGAACTGGGAGCTGTTTCCTAGTCGAGGTCTGACTTTAGGATTTGCAAACGTAGGACAACCCCTAATGCTGTCTCCTCTCAAACTCCTCTTTGGTCTTCGCCCAGCCTCCTGTCAGCAGTGAATCAGGAGGAATTCTATCTCTTGGGAGGATAGTCCCACTCAGTGCCACCGCCACGTGGGCAATGCATTCCTACCACCTCCTACTGGAGTTTTGAAAGGATTTCTCACAAAGGAAGATGCTCCGTGAGAAAGGTAGGTTTGTTGTGCTTCTGGAGACTGGACTGTATTGAAGGTACACAGAGTCTAGAAATGGAAACCCAGAGAGTCAAATCTACTGTCCCAAACCACACAGCACATTTGTTCCAGATCCAGGACTAGAACCCAAACCAATGCTCCCTTGAGATTACTCCAATGTGAGTGAACTGGGCCTTCTAGAGTGCAGCTGAGGTCCTGAACACTTCTGCTTACATAATTTATAGGACAGCATAAAGCACGTAGACTTTCAAACGATCAACTCTGCTAACATTATTAATACGGGACATCCTGTCCTGGACTTTCGGCTTTCTTTGTCTGCCTTTCCCTCCAAATGCCTACAGCGCGTCTTCCCAGGAGTGAGCAAACACCAGTGCTGCCTAGGTCATGGATTTTGTCAATATGAACTGAAAATGTGCCGCCTTTTTTATCATCGCTAACAGCTTTCTTAATTAACCTGCTGGTAGAGTCAACAGCACGGTTCACTGTTGGTTGTTTGCTCTCCAGCCACGACAGAGTCGAGATGCTCTTTGAGAAGTACAGAACACTTGCCTGAGGTTATTTTGTTTTCCAGAAAGAAAGAAAGGAAAAAAAAAGCAAACCTCACCACCACAGTGAATTTGACTTAATTGCTAAAACTTCCTTCGGATTGTTTTGCCCCGAGTAACAGCCCTTCCTTAACTAATAACTTTAATTATAGCAACCACTGGTTATAAAAGTGTACTTTTTCTCTTGACTTGGGCTGTTTCTGTGAACTTCTAATTATGAAACCGGGGATCGGCAAGTCACCTTCTTAGGTTTTCGTTAGATGGGATGTAGGGTCCTGGAACTACACAGTCCGTATTTTCTGCTCTGTAAATCAGTCCGTCGTGGCTAAAATTGATCTGCTGGGTTCAATCTTTAAAACTTGACTGTCGCGAGGGATGAATAAGGAGCAAAAACAGGATCCTGATTCTCAAAGAACTCATCTTTAGAGAATAACAAAGTTGGGGATGTTGTATACCATCTTTAAGATGAATATAGATTTACCAACAAAACTCAAATCCTTCATTTCACCTCAGAAAGTTTACTAGGGGGCCAGCTGGGTGGCGCAATGGTTAAGTTCGCACATTAAGTACGCACGTTCCGCTTCTCAGCGGCCTTGGGTTTAACGGTTCGGATCCCGGGTGTAGACATGGCACCACTTGGCAAAAGCCATGCTGTGGTAGGCGTCCCACGTATAAAGTAGAGGAAGATGGGCATGGATGTTAGCTCAGGGCCAGTCTTCCTCAGCAAAAAGAGGAGGATTGGCAGTAATTATCTCAGGGCTAACCTTCCTCAAAAAAAAAAAAATGTTTACTAGGATGGTGCAGTTACTGTGAAAAAAAAAAAATATATACACACATATTGCCGTTTAAATTTAAGGCACCAAAAAACATTCAATACAAGCCAATTCTCTGGCTCTGTACCCACAACGTTTTCATCTGATTATGAAGGAAATAAAAATTTTCCTGCACTTCAGGCTATTATGTTGGTATTTTTTTAATGGGATGGTTATCAGTTAAAGGCCTTGTTGGGCTCAGTGATAATGAGAAACTACTTAAAGGATCTATTGCAGCTGCGTTATCGCCAGGTAAGGATGGGTCTTATGTTTGATGACACATATTCAGTGGTTGATTGTGCAAGAAATAGTGATGTTTTTCTAGGTTGTTTTGCCTCCTTATGTATCAATCCAGCTTGCTTTCCTCATGCTGCCTTGCAAAGCTGTCTTTTCTCTTTGAGAGTCACTCAGCAGTGTCAGAGGCCCTCACACTTGCTGGCTCACCTCCACCCACTCTTCTGTAATGTGTGGGGTAGACATTCTCACCCCTGGCCCTCTGGGCAGTTCATGATTGGCCCTCACTTTCATATCCAAGCTAGGAGAAGCAGGAAAGGCAGTTCACAGCATGTGGCCACCATATGTGGAGGGCGGATGGCTGGGTGGGTGGTGGTGGACTACTGATCCTTTCTCTCGTGATGATGGACACACCCCTACCCACACACCACAAGAATTTCCCACAGACTCAGTTGAGAAGTTGGATCCCAGCAGATGAGTTCCAACCCGTGACTGTATCTGCTTAATGGGATGCTGACTGACAAAAGTTTCCTTTCTGAGTTCTTTCCCCATCCCTCCTTTTGAGTCCTCCATTCTCTTACCCTTGTGCTTCATTTTAGAGACATATAATGTTAAATGGGTGCCTTGGTTAATCAGAATCGCTAACTTTTGTTTTTCAATGAAAGTAGATAGCCATTTAAAATTTGTCAGCCAATTCTCTACCCTAGAGATGGCAAGTCCTCTTGGAGGTTTCCCTTGCTCTGAGAAGAATAACTTTAATGAAAGGTAAACAGGTAAGTCCACAAACTAGTCTCTGGTGGATTGGAGTAGAGATCTGCTGGCAGGAAAAGACCAAGGGCCCTAAAAGGGGGACTCACCATGATGGCAAAGGGAGGGTCTAGAAATGTAACCCCAACTTTGCAACAGCAGAGTGATGGAGAGATGGTTCTGGTGTAGTGTGGACAATGTGGATGTGCTGGGGGCGGGGGTGGGACAGCCGAGCAAGGAAATGCAAACCAAGAGCTGTGGACCTTGAGAACGCCATCATCATCCTGTCAGAAAGAGCTGCTCAGCACAAAGATGTGGGCCAACAATGGCATGGTAACAGGAGAGAATGGGAACACTGAACTGTGACTATGTGGGCCTGCAGTAAGACAGTGATAAACAAAAACAGCCACAAGTGGGCTATCTAGTGGACTGGTCCTATACGGCACAATTCTTCCCATGAGGTGTTTATAACCAGAACTCGTAGTACTTTGGATAATTTAGAGACAGGGATTGGATATCCTGCCAATCTCTGGAGCCCCAAGCTAGATTTAGTTTGAAAAACAAAAGGATGTGGCTCCATATGTACCCAAGGTGGGACTCCAGTCATTGAGACTAATTTAGAACTAAAAGGGACCACAGAGATGATTTAGTTCTTATTTTGCAGAGAAGAACTAATCAAGTCCAGATTAATTTACCCTCATCACAAAGCAAGTAATGTGTAGAGTTTGTACAGAAGGACACAGAGCTGACTCCCAAACCAGCATCTTTTCCATTGTCAAAGCTTGCAACTCCCTGAAAATGAAGTATTTTTTACTTTAAGGAATCTGAGATTTAGGAGGGTGCAAACTTCAGCTCCTACTTTGGAATTTAGAGACTAAGCCTGAATTTTACAGTTTCACACTTTGGCAAATATATTATTAGTTTTCCTTTAGTCATCAGGGGAGCCTAGAGATTTCTCGGTGAGGTAACTGCAGAGATGAATCTCTTATCTTTTACCCTAACCCCTGATCTCTCTCCTGAGCTCTCATCCTCTATATACAACCACCAAGACTACTTCTCCATCTAGATGATCAACAACATGGTTAAAGCCTAATGTGTTATTTTAGGCTCAACCCAACCAGCCCCCTCTTCCCCAAACAAAATCCTATTACTCTTCCTGAGTTTGGGGAATGGTACCACCAACCTTTCCCTCGGCCGTACAAAGTCCTACAGATTCCAACTCCTAAAAAAATCATTTTATGGCCTCTTTTCCATTCCCACTGCAACTGCAGTACTTTAGGGTCTTACTACCTTCCACCCGGACTGTAACAGTCTTTTAATTGGTCCCTTGGGTTTTGATCCTGTTCTAGATCTTTTTTCTCACAGCCATCAGAGTGATTTTTTTTCTCCCTAAAGCCCCAGTACATAGCTGTACATCCTAGTTGTAAGTCTTTCTAGTTCTTCTATGTGGGATGCTTCCCCAGCATGGCTTGATGAGCAGTGTGTAGGTCCGTGCCCAGGATCTGAAGGTTTCTCTAACCTTTCAATTCCACAGGATAAAGATGAACATTCCACCTTTTGTGTCCAGACTTAACCATTTATATTTCTATCCTAGCACCTTTAAAATTTCAGGGCAATTATTTCTTTCATGTCTGTCTCTCCCCCAAGATGTTGGGGACAACTTGGTGGTAAAGAGCATGTCTTATTTATCTTTGATTTTCTAGTACCAAGCACAGGCCTGGCATATAGTAAGTAGGCTGTCAATAATTCTTTTCAGAATGAAGGAAGGAAAGAAGGGAGGGAGGAAGGAAGGGAGGGAGGGAGGAAGGGAGGAAGGGAGGAAGGAAGGAAGGAGGAGAGAGATAGGTTGGGATGAAAGGAGGAAAACAGATACTATCACAATACATTATTTTTCCATTTTTTAAATTGTTTCCAGAAAGAAAGGCGTGTGGTAAAACTTTGACCACTATTTCTGTAAAGCACTGAAGCTAATTACCCAACATAGAAATTCAGTTAGTAGTGTTAGAAAAGATAAGTATTTATTCACTTTCAGATTGTCCTATGTGGCCATTGGTGAGAGGCCTCAATCCTAAAATAAACAGAAATTAGTCTTAGTGACCATAGTGGACATTGGTCATGTTTTTGGCTATCCAGATGTCCTTCCTATGTTTGGAGAATTCTTGTACATGTAAGTCTTTTGGGGAAGCAGAGCCCCTACCCTCTACAGGAGCTACAGAGGTGGGGCACCCACGTTGCCAGCATCCTTTCCATGCAGGGCACAGACTTATGTGTGCACAGGGCTCACCAATTGTATGTACTCATAAGGAATAGGAGCTGATGACAGTTAGGTGTGGGCACAGAGGATAATTCTTTTCTGGTAGCAGTAATGGTATCAGCAGCATCAGAGTTCAGCACCAGCAGCCATGCAGACCAGAATGACTGGCAGGCAGCAGCAGTGTCCCTGTTGGCCCATTCTGCAGAGGGACATTAGCCAAGCATCTGATGCATTGCCTTCCTCTGTTTCCACCCAGTTTTTGAGCTTGGTCTTCCAGCTGTCCTAGCAGTTCTCTGAACGAATTAATCTTTTCAATAAATTCCTTTTCTGCTTAAAGTCCTTTCTGTTGCAACTAACAAACCCAAAAGACCCAGAACTCCTTGATGATTCATAAATGCTCAGGCTTCAGTGAGTTGGGTCTACCAGTGTGCATGATTTATATGAGTCTGGTTGATAAAATATCTCAGCTACTGGTGAGTCAATGGTTAGTTCACTCCACCTTATTAGGGGGATTTTTCTAGGCAGATTATTTTTCAGAAAAGCTTCATTGGGGCAGATTTCCTTATCCTAAATCACACCCCCATGTGTTAGCACAGTGCTTGGCACACAACAGGTACTGGATAAATACTTGCTGGAGGAATGAACGAATGAATATTTTAAATCCAGGAAACTGTTACGTAATTTTGCTATATCAATTAGTACTGTTAAGACAAAACCCTTCAGAAAGAACTGGACAAACTAGATGGTCTTTAAAGAACCTCTTCTTATATGTGATTTGTGATGAACTCACTCAAGAGTAATGCTTGCAGATATTCTGGCAACCAGTTCAGTTCAACAAATTTTATTGACCCTTACTGATCCTTTCTTGGAACTGTTCTAGGCGTTCATGTCCAGGTTATGGCTCCCCCAGTTGCTGTCTCCGACCCTTGGCCAAACTTAATCTCTATGACCCTCAGTTTCATCATCGGTAAAATGGAGATAATAACCCTTCCTCAAAGGGTTGTTATCAAAATCAAAATGTTTCTGATGCCCATTTCTTTTTGACTTTATTATTCCTGTTTGTAATCTCAGCATCATCGCTTAAATTTAGTTCAAAATCCCTCATGAGCATCTTCTCTGCTCCATGAACTAAGTTACTGTGGATATAAAGGTGAGTAGGGTGTGCTCTTACTCTCAACGAGTTTAAGTGTAGTCAAGGAGATGGATGAGCAAAAAACCCCAGTTAATGTGAGGGCAATGATGGAGGCGAACACAGGTACCGCTAAGAAAGTACAGAGAAGGGTAACTAATGAAGGGAGAGATGACAAGTGTGGAAGGCTTCCTGGAGATGTCCTTGAGGGGAATCTCCAAGGGGGAAAGAGAAAGGAATGGATCCCCAAGAAAAATGAACTATGGGAACAAAGGTAAACACATAAAACAGCATTTCAGTATTTCTGGAAGGTGAAGTTCAAGATGGGGTGGGAAGAAAGCCAAGTTTGCAGAGGGAGGTGGGTCAGATCACAGATGACTGTATATGTCACAAAAGGGGCATGGGACTCTGGAAATAGGAAGCTCCTAGAAGGTTGTAAACAGGTAGGTATTTTCAATACTCAGTCTGGCAATAATATGGAGGATGAATATTAGAAGCCACAAGACTCGGAGAAGAGAGGCCCATTGGGAAGTCATCACCCTGGTCCAAGTGAATGATTGTGTGGGTCCAAAATGGGGAAATGGTGGAAGAGAGAGGGATGAAGAAAGAGAGCCAAGAAATGTTTAGAAGACATTAAACATGTTATGGGGAAGGCCTATTAGTCTCCTTGGGGTTCACCTTTGTTCTGTTTTCTAAATATTATCAATGGTGAAAAGAGGTTGAACTGATGATGATAAATGGTCACTTGGCACATATATTCCTCACCTCTCCATCTTCGAATAGGATGGAATTCTAGCCTACCAGACACTGTGCCCAGTACCAAGTTGTGACAGAACCGTTCCAAATCATCTTCATCTATATTCAAAGATCACACCGGTAATGGAAAGGCTTCTGATATTTTCCATGTCCAGAAGACATTTCTGACGTGGTGTAAATTATTCATCTTTCTGGAATTCCCTGTAAAATATTCTACATTTTTCAGATAATCCTACTCAGAAGTTCAAATGAATCTTCAGCTAGCATTTCCTTTCTTATTTTCCCTGGACTGCCTATATACATTTAAATGAAATAGAAAAAAGAAGCAAAAAGGATATTAGGGTAAATACATGATACCATTGGCCAAAAATGTCAAGAATGGCTGCTCTATTCTGTCAGATAGAAATGAAGGCAGATAGCTATTTCACTGAGATTTACATTCTCCTCCCCACAAACGAATCTAATCTCAGCCTGATGTTCACAGGCTAGGCCAACAGGAAGACAGCCTAAATGTGGAGTACAGAGATGCAGAAATACTGGCTCCATTCCCAGGAGGCCAGGTCAGGATAAGAATCAATATTTCAAGAGCTCAGGATTAGGAAACACACATATCAAACCTTGTTCATTAAGGAAACAAACACAAAGCCACAGACATTGTGTATCTTGCACAGACTGATCAGGATGAAGTGTTTGACTCATCTGCAGAAATGTACCCCATATTCTTGTACCTTTCGGACTAGTACAAGTTGTGTAAAAGATTCTTAGAATTAGACCAAGACTGCTTAGAGAACAGCCATAAATAAAATCTTAAAGGCCCTGATAAATGAGCTTTTGGGGGTAAAGGGAAGACAGAGCAGGGCTCTAAATGCAATTGTGTAGTTGCACGCTGTTTAAAAAATAACAGTCACAGAAATCAAAGGAGGTAGAATTTGCTTGGGTCGGCAGCAGCCCTTGCTCAGATTTGTCAGACCTCCCCTGGGTCCTCACCTCCCGCAAACATTTGGAAAATCCAGGCAACCAAAATTAGTCCCAGCCAATTGGTACTTTTCCTGTTTGTATCAAAGGAAAAGCATTGAAACCACAGGGTGATTAATATCAGCTCACACACTGGGACATGAATCTGCAGGTATAACTGGGGGAATTTCACACTTTCCTTTTTTCCTCTCAAAAATAATGAATGAAAGCAACTGCATTTAGAAAAGGGGTTTTCCTCCAGGAAAGGTTAGGTCTCTCGTGTCCTAGGGAGCACTCAGGTTTCCCATAGCCACATGGGCTTTTCCTAGGGCATGCCTTGGTCTAGCACTTCCAGGTGTCCACATAAAGAGAAGACATACCACGAAGGAGGGGGTGGCCAAGGGCAGAGTCTCGAAGATCTAATTGCAACTCTGACAAGCATCAGATCAAAGGAGTCTCTCCTTGGTTCTTTGATCTCTTGATAACCACATTTAGCACCCTCCTCTGGCTGTGCCTGGGGCAGGCAGCCCTCCCTTCTAACTCCCTCATCTCTTTCTAGTTTAAATAATTCAACTGCTAAGCATTTTCAAACGAGGGGAAATAAGCAAATGCTTTAACATCCAACTCACTTGCTGGATTTAGTAAAGCCTCCCTGCCACATTAATAACAGATTGGAAAACAAAAATAAACACCACATCATCCTAAAAAGGAGCGTTATTGCTTTTAATACGTTCTCTGACTTAAAGTTGTGCAGCAAGTGCACAGAAATGGGGCAATGACCACAACTTCACCTCCAGAGGTACCTAGGGTGGGGAGGGAGGGCAAGAGGCAGCTTCTAGTCCTTCTGTTAGTGGAGGCAAGAATCTGAGGTGCATCAACCATCATCATCAGCCCTCGTCTCTTCTTCCTTCCTTGCCTCCCAATTCCCAAGACAATTAAATGGGCCTCCCCTTCGGGCTCCACATCCCCCAATGTCTTCTGGTGCTGGGTTTCCTCATCAGGTGTGTCCAGCATATTCTGCTCAGAAATGGCCTTAACTGAAACACTAGGGAGTGGGAGAAAAGCCATGCCATGGAACTTGCTTCTCCCCTAAGTAATACTGGGTTGCCAGCTTTAGCAGATAAAAATCCAGGACAGCCCATTAAATTTGAATTTCAGATAAAGGAGGAATCATTTTTTAACATAAGTGTGTCCCAACTATTGCATGGGACGCACTAATACTAACTAAACAATATTTGTCCTTTATCTGAAATTCAAATTTGTGTCCTATATTTTATCTGGCAACCCTACCAAGGTCCCTCTGTCACCAAACCTTGCTAGAAATCCACGGGTAACCCGGCCTTGGAGTACAGCAAAGATTGAGTCAGCCCTACCCTTAAGCTCCCTTATGAATCTGGCCCAAGGCAGGCCTTTTACCAGAAGGTGGGGGAAGAGGGGGCTAGCGTTTGTTGAGCATCTGCATACTTCGGGTCCCATTTGATCCTCACAACACCTCTACAGGATAAGGACTATTTCACATTTGATGGAACTAAGACCCACAAAAGTCAAGGAGTTTGCCAGCTTCTAAGTGTTGGAAGTAGGATCCTAACCCGAGCATCCCTAAGTTCAAAGCCATGTTCTTTCTACTACCTGCCTCTGTCTCCTTCCCTCTCCCTAATAAGGCACAACACATACCCAGGTTAATGGACTTGCTCATTCTAGATATATCTTTTCATGTTAAACAAAAGTACTAGATCTTATCCTCTAGAACTCTTTGTTCTGCCGTTAGAAACTGAGGGTTATGAGAAATCCCATCTAAGAAAAAAGAGCAGATCTGAACAAGGACCTTAGATATTTAAGTAAATTGAAGGTAGTCACGAGTGGTTTTCCTCACACCAGTGAGCCGGTGTAAACTCATTAATCTGCACTGAATCCAAGCTAGGACAGCAGCATATTGTCAAATTCTGGCTTCCTTATTCTCTAAGGCAGTGGCTTTCAAATTTGCGTGCTTCAGGTCACCTGGAGGACTTGTTTAAACACAGATTGCTGGGTCCCAGCCCCCGAGTTTCTGTCTCAGTAAGTCTGGGATGGGGCCGAGAATTTACATTTCTGACAAGTTCTCCGGTAACTCTGATGCTGCTGTTCTGGGAATCCCACTTTGAGAACCACTGCTCTAGGACTAGAAAGGGGGCTTCCCTAAAAAGAATTTACAGTATTTGGAACTTAAATCCACATACGCTTTGGAATTCAAGACCAGCCTACACCTCTCATCGCCACATTGATACGGAAAATATCCTGTAATCCTACTTCTTCAATGAAATCTACCTTCATTCTTTCTCTCAACTATTCCCACCGATACAAATTAGGCACCCACAAGGTAACAGATACTGTACAGATCCTCAGGACTCACAGATGAGCTAGACCCAGTTCCTGCCAGTGCAGGAGACAACCACATAAACAAAAGAACACCAGTGAACTAAGAGATGTTATAATGGAAGCAGATTAAGTCAGTCTCAAAGGAAGAGAGAGAAGGAAGATAGGATTCTCAAGGGTCTTAACCTTCAAGGCTAAAGACCAGGTTGCAGGAAGACAAACGGAGGAGAGAAAATCCATGCAGAGGGAATAGCATGTGCAAAAGCACAGAGATATGAAAAAAATATGGCAAATTCAAGGGCTGTAAGAAACTTCCAATGATTAATGTCTATGGTCAATTTGGCGGTGGGTGGGGCGTTATTGTGGGGGAACCCAGTAGGCAAGTCCTGCAGAGATACTTGGCTTTCTTTTCTTTTGAGATGACGATGAGGCATGGGGTGGTTTTGGGGGGAGGGATGACATATTCAGGCCTATAATTTGGAAAGGTTATCAGAATGCAGAGGTTAGGGATATCAAACTCAGGGGCTGTTGCACAAGACCCACCAGAGAGGGTGAGAGTGGGACCTCTCTGAGTTGAATGGAGAAGCAAATACTGATGGTCTGAAAATGAAACCTTCCTGTCCGCTCTTGTTACTCTCCGCTGACAAAAGGATCCCAAGTTTTGAGGAATAAGACGTAAATATTTCCGTGTGTTTTTACACTGCTAACTTCGTAAGTCTGTGCCTTAGTTAAACTGTGCATTTCTATTCCAGTAATTACCGCTTTTGTAAGGATTGCTTTAACTCATTACTATTTGTTTAACTTTACTCTCCTTCCATTCCTAGACATCTATTTATTTATCCAAAATCATTTAGTAGCTTACTGGCTGGTAAAGGAGACAAGCAAATAAACGGGTAGTTGAAATTCAATGTGGCACACGATACGATGGAGGTAACTACAAAGATCTGTGAAACCGCGGAGGAAGGAAAGTTGAACCCCAAAACAGACGATTGTGCAATTAATTTTCGAATCACTTTGAAATTAATTTTGTGGACTTGAATAGAAAATATCAATTCATTCCCTAAATTAAAAACTACTTCCCAGAAGATCACGTATTTTTTTCTTTGTACAAGGCCTAAGTGCACCTCTAGCACAGATGCTTGATAAATATAGTTTGGTAATTGAGAAGGTTAATGAAACTGTTTTAACATATTAATCTCATGCGAATATCAAAATTCTGAAATAAGTAGAACTGTCTTCATTGTGTGACTTTGTCCAAATAAAAAATATTTTATTTGATTTTAAAGAGTTTTTTCACTTGTAGTAACCAAGGGTGAGAATGTCATATAAAATTACCAGGCACCAAAACCCAGCCTTGAAGAGAGAGCTTGACTTTAAAAGAGAGAACGAGTGGGTCATGTCCTCAGAGCTCATTATGGAGCGATATAATTGAGCACATAGGAGAAAAATACACCAATGTTCGAGAATTACAATTTTAGAAGATAAAAATATTTTCGTAAATCGCTCTTACTCATATATTGGGAATCTGAAGTAGCCCCAGTAGCATGATGAATGAACAGAATCTCTTTAAATAAGGCAAGTTTGGAAAGCCATCTTCCAACAATTCGATGCCAAATGCTTGAGGTGGAGATGACAGAAGCTACACTAAGGGGCAGACCCCTCTCTGGGCTTCCTGTAGGCTGTAAAGTCCACTGGGAGTCCTGAGGACAGTGGCTTCTCCCCAGCTCCATAAATGACCTTTGGCAAGTCACCCACTGTGGTGGCCACAAAAAGTCATTGTCTGCCTTTGAGAGCTGCCAGCAGCTGTATCCATCAAGAGACCAAGAATGTAAATGATCCTCCCCAAGCCCAGTGCCTTGACCTCACAGTGGGGAAAGTCCACGCCTTTGCAGCCAAAAAACTTCCAAGATGACTGAAATAAAATTAACTGGAAAAAATGAGAGAAAAGAAATTAAATGGAATGATACAGGATGGCCTCTCTTTTTGGCTCTTTCTGCTGAACTAATTCATGTTTGGCCTTGTTCCTGATAAAAATAATTCAAGATTGGCCCTAATAGTCTAAAGGAAGTCAACTTCCAGGCTGTGTTCACGGCCCCACCCCTCTGAGGCCATGCAGCTCAGGTGATGACCTGGCTGACTCCCAGAGACAACAGTGACCCAAAGCCATGGGGGCCTGTTCGTTAGGCCCTTCCACCTGCAGCCCTAGCTGTGCTGTAGGTTGCTGGCATCTTTCTTAATCGCCTAGAAAGGTCCTGGGTATTTTTTTTTCCATTTTTTTTTACAGCAGGCATTTGTGAAATGAAGTTTGTATGAAAAAAAAAAAGGCATTGGAAAAGATTTTTAGCAACTAGTACACCAGAAAAGTTGTTAATCCTGGAAAAATTACAAAACAAATTGGGTTCATCATTGCCACCATCGCATCTTGCTTTCATCACCCCATCACGTCACGTGACCCTGCTTCCACCTTGGGCCCCTCAGCTGTCTGGCTGCTTTCTGTCTACACAGCAATTCATACTTTGAACTTCTTAGTTTTCTTAAAGCACACCATACATTGAAACTATCCTTCTTTTTCCCCACCTTGGGTCTATTTCCATCCTATGTACCTGTCAAAATTTCTTCCTTGTAGTATAATGGATTTTAGGTAAAAAGCAAACTTATTTACACTAGGGTGTGAACAGCAACAACAGCAGCAGATACAGTTGCTGGCTCACCTGTTCTCTTCTTCCTTGTAGTTATAACCCCAACTGATTGACTTGTTTTCCCAGCCTCTTTAGCCTAGGGGGGCCATGAGTCATAGTTCTGGCCAATGGAACATAAGCACAGGACTGCTGGGAACGTCCTTCAAAGTGTTTTCCTGATAAAAGGGCACAGACGCCTCTGGCACCTTTCTTTTTCCTTCTTCTTCTTAAAAGCAGACATGTCAGCTGTAGGTGCAGAAGCCATGCTGGAACCAGGAGGCAACCAGCAAGAGGGTAAGGCCGAGAAAATCACGACAAGACCGATTACCTATCTTGTTTCCTCATCCACCTGTGTGGAACCCTGGATCCCTCCAGTACACTCTCTCTCTCCAGCACCTTCCCTTGTGTCTTCTCTGCTCCTTTGCTCTCTAATCCACCACTAGGGCTCCATCTAATCATTGACTTCCTCCGCCACTGCTTGTCCCCAAACTCCTGTCCTATAGCTGGAAAAAGTTGATTGGCTCCACTGCACATTTGAGGTTTTTCGTTGTTGTTTTTATTGTATGGTAAGAACACTCAACATGCGATTAGCCTCTTAGGAAATTTTTAAGTGTACAATATAGTATTGTTAACTCTAGGCACGATGTGGTACAGCAGATCTCTAAAACTTATTCATCTTGCATAATTGAAACTTTATATCTGGTGAACAGCAACGCCCCATTCTCCCCTCCCCCCAGCCCCTGGCAACCCTAATATGGACGAACCTTAAGGCTATTATGCTAGATGAAATAAGCCAGGCAGAGAAGAGGAAATACTGCATAATTCCACTTATATGAGGAATCTAAAATAGTCAAATTCATAGAAACAGACATTTGACTATAATATCCTTGAGGTTCATCCATATTGTCACATATGGCAGAATTCCCTTCTTTTTTCAGGCTGAATAATATTTCACTGTATGCACACATTTGATTTTTTTTTTTTTTTTTGAGGAAGATTAGCCCTGAGCTAACATCTGTCGCCAATCCTCCTCTTTTTGCTGAGGAAGACTGGCCCTGAGCTAACATCCATGCACATCTTCCTCTACTTTATGTGTGGGACACTTGCCACAGCATGGCTTGACAAGCTGTGTGTAGGTCCACACCTGGAATCTGAATCGGTGAACCCTGGCTGCCAAAGCGGAACAGGCAAACAACCGCTTAGCCACCGGGCCCGCCTGGCACACTTGATATTTTAATCACGGTTTTAACCTTTCCCCAGGCCTCATCTACAGTCAGGACCACACACCCTTCCCCATGGCTAAAGGAGAATGGAAAATACTGGAATGTTATAACTTTCCCTGGCACTTCCAACTTCTGAATCTTGAACAACTGTGCTTTCAAGATAGCCAAGTGGTCTCTGGCTTCCTCTTCTCCTGCTTCCCCCCCATTATTATTAGATATAGAGTAATGGTTAACGTTTTGGTCAGAAGGTCCCAGGTGCCTACCCCAGCTCTGTTGGGAGAGCTGAGTAACTTGCAAAGCAACTTAAGTTCTTTCCACCCTCAAACTCCTCACTTGGAAAATGAATTCATTTTACATTTCATTATGGATTATTATAAAATACAAACAAGTTAACATATAAACACAGAATAAGTATTTAATAAATAGTAGCCATTGTTTTAAACAGGGTCTATGCCAGTAAACAAGACACATCTGCCTCTCTGGGGCCACCTTACCCAACACCATCAGCATTCATTCGCTGGGTCATGCATCTCCTCGTCTCCAGAGCATCCTTAATTCTCGAGAGGGGGAAAAAACGCACTGTTATAAAGAAATTAAATTTATTTTTAAGTTTCATTATTTTAGTGGAAGAAGCTGGGATAGAATTAGAACAGCAGAGCTGCACAAAGGGAAACAAGATAGAGGAGCGTCAGAGCACTGGGACGGGGAAGAAGAAAATAGTAGGAAAAGGAGAAGGAAGTAGGACAAATGTCCATTTGCCCCAGAGACAGTCCTAATTAGGCTCTTTTCTTCTCTGTTGCTGTTTTTGCTTCCTTTGGTTTAAAAATAAAGTGGCCTGTTTTAGCTCTAATTATGCCTTTTATTTTCATATTTATAAGATTAAAATTGCATAACCTGCCCAGGACAAACTGTGATCTAAGGCATTTGATGTGTGTGGGAGAAGCAAGGGAGAAAAGGCCTCCAGCCCAACCCGAGGAGGCAAAATGCTTATGGAGTATGAGAACCTTGTTGACTTAAGTTTCTGGATTGTTCTCCCAGGCAAGGAAAACCATCTTAAAAAACAAACAAACTTGTATTCTGGGGTATTTCCCAGAAAAGACGCAGGTATGGTTTAGTAAGTTGGAATTTGGTTTTGTTTTTGGAGCTTCAGCCGGGTGGTAAAAGGTCAGCGCTGTGTTGTAATCCACTCTGGTGCCTTCCTCCCGTAATCCTAACCACAGCCCTCTAAAAGCTATGCAGCCTGGCAATTAGTAAAATGAAATTTCATTTTCTAAACATCTTCTCCTTGATACCTTAAAAAGTTACAGCTGAGTTTTAGAATGTTCTGGAAAAACTCTGGTGGTCGAAATTTCAGAATAATTTCCCTAGGAGAAAACTGTTAAAACTATTTCCCCTAAAATAAGTTAATGAGATGGGAAGATGGGGCAAAGCAGCATGTCTAACATGACTGAGGTCTTGTGAATTGGGTAGAAGGAAAATGAGGTGGCGATGTGTGGGAAGAAAGAGGTTTTTTTATATGAGCTGCATCACCTTTTGACCTGCAAACAAGTGTGCTCATTGGGAGGGGGCCCGCTAGCTCTGTTCTAGTCTGTTCAATGCACCACAACCTGTTGAAGCACAGACAGCATGTCAGCACGGTCCTGGATTCTGGGCCTCCAGGAAGGGATGCTCCAGCTCAGCCCCAGAGAGTGAGAGCTCCCTGACGTCAGCCTAGAGCAGAAGCTGCCACCTATACACACTTGGAGGTGTCAAACAAACAAATCACGTGGCAGTGAACATTGTTAGTGGAGGCCACATTCATATTGTGGTTCCCAACTTCAAACTGGATTACAATCCTTATTTCCTCATTGTCATTTATAATTCGGCTTGGCATGCTAGACTCAAGGCAGCCACCACTCTATTCTCTATGATTGCGATGGGAAGCCACCTACACACACCATGAACTAAAAGCTTCATTTTGACCTCCATCCCGTTACCAAAGCTTAGTGCAACAAAGTGAGACACATTGGCTTGAACTTTATTTTGTCCCCTGTCTTTACCTAACTTTTTAAATAAGAAACCGGGCAGCAAAAAAGGTAGGAAGGAAAAGTTAAGAGCCCATATAATTTATACACTAGTTAATCAGCTCCAGACTAAGTCAAGAGGCCAACTCTTCTGTTATGGGTTGAATTGTGTTCTCCCCAAAATTCATATGCTGAAGTCCTAACTCACAGTGCCTCAGAATGTGATCATATTTGGAAATAAGGTCATTGCAGAGGTAATTGGTTCAGATGAGATCATACTGGAGTAGAGTGGGCCCTAATTCACCACAACTGGTGTGCTTATAAAAGGAGAAAGTTGGACATAGACACATGCACATAAGGAGAATGCCATGTGAAGATGAAGGCAAAGATCGGGGGGCGATGCTTCTATAAGCCAAGGAGCACCAAAGATTGCCAGGAACCACCAGAAGCGAGAGGAGAGGCCTGGAACAGATTTTCCCTCACAGCCTCAGAAGAAGCCAACCCTGCTGACACCTTGATCTCAGACTTCTGGCCTCCAGAACCGTGAGACAGGAAATTTCTCTTGTTTAAACCACCCACTTTGTGGTACTTTGTTGCAGCCACCCTAGAAAAGAATTACGTCTTTATATTTAAAAGCCCTACGATTTATAAACAGGGCCCTCTGATCGTGAATAGAAGAGTGTGGGTCCCCATTCGACCGCTTCCCAGAGAGCACAGGATGAGCTTTGTGTTTACAGAGCGCTGTGTGAGACTCTCATAGTAACGAACAGAAATCTTCATTGCTTATGATTGAAAGCACGATGTCTTGTTTCTCACTCATTTGCCCCTGGGGAAGTCTTGTCCACCTCAGGTTATTAACAGGTTCATTTATTCCCCACACAGCTGTGCTCTGATGAAGATGAGAGTGATCTTTAGAACCACTGTCAACCATTACTTTCTACAAAACCATCTTACTGCATCCTTAATATTACTATAATCTGTCAAATGCGTGCTGCCCCCACTCCAAGGGCAGCACAGATGTAAATGAAAATAAAGGTAAAACAATTCGTAGGGTCATAACATCAACACTTCCTCTGCCAAGCAGCAGTCATTCTACATTAAACCCTTTAGTATGCTAATATCTATTACTGAGACCATTTACTAAGGGCTTAGCAGGAGGGGGAATCTCTCAAAGCGTCAGTTGATTTCTTTGAGGCCATGATTGTTATTGCCAGGACTCTCGAAACATTCTAGCAGGTCCCAAATGGAACTATGTCTCCATTCCCCAAAGGAGGCTGACGTGGGAAGGCTTCCTGCCCGGGATCGCACCGGCTATGTGGGTTATGAGCACTGGCTTATGCTGGAAAATACTGACATCAACAGGAAAGGGGAGCAGGTTGAATGAATATTATCAAGCAGATTTTCTGAACTACCTTTTGCCAAAATAATCCATTCGGTTGACTCTTTACATGTGAGCTGGTCATGAAAATGCGTTTCTCCCTGGAAATCTGCTGTCAGAGGGACTGGCATTTCATCATCCTCACCAGGCTGTTTCCCTAATATTTACATTTCCTCACACTACTTCACTTTGATCTGACTTTTTCCTTCCAAGCTCCCAAGCTGAAATTTCAACAAAACTCCACCCCAAGAGCTCCTCCCTACTGGTCCTAATAATTTTTATAAACAGAAAATGAAAATCGTGTATACATTGAGCAGGGCAGAAAATGATGGCTTTCACTCGCGTCCCTGAAGCCAACACCTCATGTCCAATCTGCCAAGTGCCAAAGATAGCATTTGGTACTTCAAAGGAGAAAGAATGACTAAAAAAGGGACTCAAAATGTGGCGCTTCCATGGGGCTTTCCAATCAAGTAATTACTAAAGGGTCTTGGCAAGGTATTTTTAAACAATCCTTTGGAAAAGAAAAGACTTCAGACCCAAATGCAAGTAATTTGGTAATTAAATGTCATGCGAGGGACCAACTACTTGTCTTACGTGAGCACATAGAAGATGCGCCTTCTGTAAACCTTCTGAGGGTTTTACCTTCTTTTCAATCCTCTCTGTGAATTCTTTGAAATTGTCACCTCTTTAATAGTGGTGACTGTGGATGTGAAGCCCCATCCACTTGGTGACAATCTGGGAGAGGCGAAAGCCCAGGGTCTGCGGATAGGCAGGGCTGGGTTTAATGGGGGCGATGCCACCCTGCTCGTTGTCTGATCTAGATGATTGTTTTGAGGATTAAAGAAGCTAACGTGTAAAGTATAAGTACTGATTTGGTGTAAGTGCTCAACTGTAGCTTTCACTACTGCTTGTGTTTCAGATCGTATTGGGCACTCAGGAAATCTGGGTAAGAATCTAATGGGCTCTTTGGCCTGACCACCCTTGATTTTCTACGCAGAGTACAAATATGAAATAAACAGGTGTATCTGTATCTCTTCCTTGTTTGGGTACTTTCAACTCAGTCAGTCCATTCAAGGTCCTAGGGGGTTCATATGTCCATTTCTCTTGAATCTAATAAATTCTGCCCTCTGCCCTAAACTTTTCATACACATTCCCAAATGTCATTCCCAGACCTATGGAATCACCACTCTAGCTTTCTTTGCTCTCATGCCCAGGCTACCGGGCATTGCTGCAAAAAGCCAAGAGTTTGATTGATTAATTAACTGATTCATTCATTCAACAAATGTTTACTGAGCTCCTACTATGTGTGGAGAGCACTTTGTTGGGGACAGACAGGACAGACATGATGGTCCTCATGTCCATCACCCTCGCAGACTAGTGGGCGGGACAGCGAATGAACAAGTGGACACACAATGCATACACTACTCCACAAGGTGACAAGTGCTGTGAAGGAAATCACCAGATGCTGTGATCCAGGATCATGGGGGAAGTGTGAGGGCACATCGTGGCCTTCCTCAGGTGGGGATGATCAAGCTAAAACCTAAAGGATGAGAGGGGCCGCTCACAGGGAATGGCATATGCAAAAGCCCTGGGGAAGGAATGTGCTGGGCATGTTTGGGGAGCTGGGAAGGTCTGTGTGGCTGAAGTGAGGAGTTGAAGGAATAATGGTGTAGGACAGGGTTTGGGGGCAAGCAAGGCTCAGCTCATGCCAGGCCTGGTGGAGTTAGGATTTTATCCTCAGAGAAATGAGAAACTATTGACAAATTTTAAGCAAAGGATGGGACAGGATAAGATTAAGATTTATCAAGTAAAGGAGACTCTCACATCATCCCTGAAGCTGGGCCATTCTGGCATCCAGTTCCTGTGGGCTTCCCATGGTATTGCCTGGTATGGATGCTCAAAAGCTCTTCTCCCTGCATCCTCCCTCAGAGGCCCCACCTCAGGTTCCCTCAGCACTCACCCTCCCCATCTACTTGACTGAAAGATTATAGTCTTCATCCTTCCTTTCTCTCTCTTATTGTGTTAAAATATATCTAACACAAAATTTACCATTTTTTTTTTTTTTTTTTTTTAAGATTTTATTTTTTCCTTTTTCTCCCCAAAGCCCCCTGGTACATAGTTGTGTATTCTTCGTTGTGGGTTCCTCTAGTTGTGGCATGTGGGACGCTGCCTCAGCGTGGTCTGACGAGCAGTGCCATGTCCGCGCCCAGGATTCGAACCGACGAAACACTGGGCCGCCTGCAGCGGAGCGCGCGAACTTAACCACTCGGCCATGGGGCCAGCCCCCAAAATTTACCATTTTTAAGCCTACAATTCAGTGGCATTAAGTACATTCACAGTATCGTGCAACCATCATCGCTATCCGTTTCCAGAGCTTTCTCATCATCCCAAACTGAATATACCCACTAAACAACATCATTTGTCTTTTAACTTCTCTCCTGTGCACCTTGACCAGCGGGTTCCATCTTGTCTCTGAAGGAAAAGTGGGCCTTGCCATGCCAAGGCCTTTGCCCTATGCTATGCTTCATTCCACCCCCTTCAACCTTCTCTGAGCTGTTTCCATGGACACAGCCTGCTTACGTCTTCAGTCTTAGCACTCTCTTCTTAAACCTCACTGACAATCAGACCTATGTCTTTCTGACAGTAATGTGAATGAATGAATGAACATGTATTTTAAAAATCCTTCCTTCAACTACACCACTTCCTTGGTATGAGCCTAAATTGCTCCTTCGCGTCAATGCCTAGGTTCCGAGTTATTCTGTACTCTGTCTGTATTGCTAACACCAGCTGTATTCCCAGTGCCGGGGATCATGAGCCCTGGCCTCACTGCAGCAGGTGACAATGCTTACTGCCCCCTCCTCCTCCTTGAAATTCTTTGATTCCCTGGCTCCCGTCATGCTACATTACAGCAGACCCTCACACAGGGAATGCCTCCTTTTCTCTCTCCTTCCCTCATTTCTCTCTCTCCTCTTGTCCCTAAACATAGGCAGCTCCCTAGGTTCTGTTCCCTAACCTAGTGCTTCAACCATCAGGCTCATTTTTTCAGCTGCCAGCTGGACATTTCCATGGGGACAGGCTGCCGGGCTCTCAAATGCAATAGGTCCAAAACCAGACTCATCATTTTCCCTGGCCGGGCCCAACTTCACTTCCAGTTCATGCGTCCCAAAGGCCATCATTGCCACTGCCCTAGCTCAGGCCCTCATCAACTTCTCTTACTATAGCAAGAATCTCCTGTATGTCTCTGACTCCATTCTTGCTGTGCATGAATCCACCCTATCTGTTTCTTCCAGAGTAGTCTTCCTAAAGCCTGGGCTTTCATTCAAACACATCAGTGACACAAACTGACACTGACATACAAATGTATGCCTGACATGCAACTGTTCCCAGCCCACCTTTCAGCCTTATCTATGACAACAGACTGGACCACCAGAGTCCCAAGCATTTTACAGCATCTGGGCTCCTATCCTCTTCTTTGCTCCCCCATCTGAGTTCTATATCCCTTGCCTTCCTCAAGGTGCTTCCTGCTGATGCTCTTCCTTCCTAAAGTCCTCCCTGATTCCTTCTACCCCAAGTGGTTCCTCGCTATAGCCCTTCGTTCAACTTTCCTTTTTTTTTTTTTTTTTTTTGAGGAAGATTAGCCCTGAGCTAACATCCATGCCCATCTTCCTCTACTTTATATGTGGGACGCCTACCACAGCATGGCTTGCCAAGCAGTGCCATGTCCGCACCCAGGATTCGAACCAGTGAACCCAGGGTTGCCAAAGCGGAACATGTGCACTTAACTGTTGCACCACCGGGCTGGCCCCTCAGCTTCCCTCTTGACACTAGTCCTGTTCTAAGTTGCTCTGCCTGATGGCAGTTTCTTGCCTTCCATCTCTCTCCAAACCACTTTGCCTTGTCTGTACAATTATGCCTGGATGCCTCGATGATTTCTCCTGTGTGTTCTCCACCCACCGTCTCTGAGACTGTGGCTTGGGCCAGGGGAGCCTGGCACCGTAGAAAGAATAGTGCACCAGAGTCAAAGCCCCTGCATTCCACTGGCTGTTCTACCTGAACAACTCACTTGACTGCACTAGCACCTCACTGCTTCACCTGTGAAACCAATGCTTTAGATTAGGAAGATCTCTTAAATCTTTTCCACCAAATCTCAACCTTTTAATTCCTGTTTCTCCCAACACCTAAGACAATGCCTGCTGTTTACAGAAGAAGTTAAATTTTCACCTTTCGTGTTGCTTACTTCTTAAACCAAAAAAGTTACTTCCAGGACATGATAGCCTTTTTCAAAAGGAAAAGCTAATTTTTCCCACTTTTTTATAATTAGCCTCAACTCTGATATCAAACATATAATCAGATGAGTGCTCTAAAATCAGTTATGTGCACAAATAGAGATTTCTACGTGCAAATCAAATTAGGCTTGTTGGCCCAACTATAACCTATGTATCATACAAACCATTGGCATTCAGGGTCAGGAGTAAATGTATCAGAGGACGTCCCATTTTGCTCGACTTGAGCACTTGCTATACAGCTAGGATCATTTATGAGTATTGGCCATATCCCATGGAGATCAGAGAAGCCAGGGCTCACATCCCCTATGGTGTTCGATCCACTCCTACTACCCCTCTGGCTGAGATCCCCCTTAGCTTTTCAGGGAAGCCCCCTCCATGCCCCATCTTTTCCCACTTCCTCACTCAAGATCATTCAGCTTTTAGTTCTTCCTGGGACCTCAATACAGGCCAAGGACGTCTACACCCTCTGACCTAGGACCAGCCCCATTTCCATGCACTTAGTCTTTCTGAAGCCCTCATCACTCCTGGAAAGCCTGATTGAAAATAAATCTCATGCCCAAGCAATCTCCTTGGCAGACTTCCCAAACTCTTGGTCATAAGTTCAATCACAATCTTCCTCATAGTGAAGTGTCTGTGCCCTCAGAACACATGTGCATGCTCCTGTAGGAGAATGGATGAGAGGGTGTGTGTCTCCAGCTCTCCTGGGAGGTTGTTCCCCTGCCCATGCTCCATTCTCCAGGTCAAAAGCTACCAATATTTATTCACTGAGTTACAAACTTACAGGCTGCAAACACTCCTCCCCCAGTCAAAAGCAGTCCCATCATAAGATCTTACCCATAATATCCTTCAGAAGGCGAAGAGCTCTCTCTATTTTGTGTTGTTTGTTTCTATATTTTAAACGTCTGCCTAGTTCAGATGATTATCAAGGGCTAATCCTGAGAAAAAGAGTGAAGGAGGTGGTGTTATGCCCTGAGCTTGCATATTCCCTGCATTTCCCATGATTCCCCAGCCTGGGCTCCCTCTTCTTGGGGAGAAAGGATCGGACTCCAAGCCTGCACACCTTAATGGAGAAGGGCTCAAATTGTAGTCCAGTGTCACCGCCATCAGAAAGCCCTTGGGTGCTTATGAAAATGCAAACTCCTAGCCTCACCCAGACCCACTGAATATGAATAAGACTCACTGAACAAGAATATTAGGAGGTAAGGTTTGAGGTCTGTCTCTTGTGCTTAGCGTGCATTGCAGTCCATGAGCTCATACATCTCAGGGATCGTTTAGCGGAAGGCACTGTCCTCAATTACGGGAACTTGAGGATTTATGACCAATCTATAGAGAGCGTGGGAGGCTGGAGGTGGGTGGGGGGACATTTTGAAAATCAGTGGTCTTATTTATAATGTAAAAGTCACAATGCCTTCGGGTCACACCACCTGAGTCTATTAATATATTCTACCTTCTTGAACTAGCTGGCACTTCAAATCTATGCCAGTTTAGAAACTCTGAAAATAGGACCGCATTGAGGTTTTGAAATGAGCTGTCGGTGTCAAGAATGTGACACCTCTCTTCCAGGGGTTGTAACTTCCTCCCACATTCAGTTATAACAATTGTACTTTATGCACCGTTGGAGGAGCAAATGGTCAAATTAAAACTCCACAGCACACTGCTCCTTCTCCTTGCCCTTACACACAGATGATACAGAGACTTTCTGCCAACAGAAGCCTTCACAACAGATTTGAGAAATTTTTAGAATCCAGCTCAAAGAGCTTGAGAAACAGACCCCTGCTGGATTTTTTTCCAAAAATAATTCTCTTTACTAAGGAGCATTAATATTTTCCAACTTTAAATAAAACCTGTCTATATGTACCTTAATTATCTGTATGAATAAAATTAAACATTTTAATATATAGATATGGATATAGATGTATACCCATTAATCCTCAAGGCTATTTTTCAGTGCATGGCCTCTGAGCAAATCTTATTAGCTGGGCCCACCTCTCCTGCCTGACATTTTCTTAACAGATGAAGCCTGGTGTAAATGAGGAGAGCTTTGATTGGTTACAGCTAGAAATCATGGGTGTTTGTGAAAATGCTGATTCCTGGGCCCTGCATCTTACCAACCAAATCAGAATCTCAGGGAGTGAAGTGCAAGTGATCTGCATTTTTAACAAGCTCCTGAGGGCATTGTGATAACTAGCCTAGAACATGAACATCACAAACTACTCAGTTGGAAGATGGACACGTTCTTGCCAGGGTCTGAGTCACGCGAATGTGGCTTAGCTCTCTAGCGAGGTTGGGTGGCGAGGTGCGAATCCGTCTTTCCCTTTGGAAATATCTCACAGCGTATACCAGGTGCTCTACAAATGCTAGATATTTGTTGGGTTGTGTCTCCTACTTTTGACAGAGAGAAGAGGGGACAAAAAATGCCCATAAGAGAACGTGTGGGCGAGGGGGCTCATACTTATGGCTTTTTATCTATTGGCTCATTTTATTAGCCAGCTAATAGTGATTTCTACTCCATATTCTAGAGCTGCTCAGACTTTGGATCTGGAAACATGGCCCCATTCAGCTCTTCCATAGGATAGCTCTGCTGTCCCTGTGCCAGTAGCAGACAGCTTCACCCAGAGTCCGAATTTACCTCCGGCAGATTTCTAGCTCACCTCTCAAATTGGCTGAAGACTCAGGACTCAGTCTGATACGCAAATTCTTTCTGGAAATCGAATAACACTTTGGAAGGTAACTGTAATAGTATGGCTTGATACTGTCCAAAAAAAAAAAGAAAAATACTTTTTTCTATGATACTCAGAATCATGCCTGTTTTAATAAACCCTCCATAGCCCACAGAGTGAAAAGTTTGGAAAAGCAATATCTCAGTGTATTTAGGGACTGAAAATGCCCTTCAGAATTGGGAAGGGATAGAGAAGATAGGAAAGAGAAAGACTAAATAATTCATGAAGTAGCTTTCCATATCAGTGATATTAAGAACTACAGTCATTATTATAAAACTTTAGGATTTGGATCTAAGATCTGTGTACTATGAGAAAACATGGAGCTTATTATTGCTTTAATATGTTTTTACAGCCTAATTCCAGGCACTATCTAAAGCTACATATTTAAAAATAATAATGCTACAATTTTTTAACAAAAGAAATTCCTTAAAATGTTCGTTTTGAGTAAACCATTTGATAGCGCCTTATTCCAATAAAAATCTCATTTCAGCTTCCCTTCACTGCGAGGTTCTAGGCCTGGCTGGAGCTAAAATTTTCCTTTCCTGAGATGGTGGAATTTCCATGAAGGTCAGAGTTTATCCCTGAAGCAAAGGTTAGACAGGTCAGTGATTTGGCAGTAGAATAAAGAGCTTGAGAGGGACCAAAAAGCAAGATTACAGAGAATATTAAAATACAGTCTACTCCCCAAAATGTAAAACAATTTAGCATCACACTCTCATACATGGTGCACATTAACAGAAATACTTAGAAACCAAGGAAAGGAAAGTTGTTTTCTTTTGCTGCTTTTTTCCCGAAGATCTTTGAGTTTGCACAGACACGCCCAAAACATTTGGCTTGTTCCCAAAACTCCAGACTCAAGCACTGCTGTAAAAATAGCTGTGAGCTAGAAGGCACGAAGGGTGGCAAAGTCTGTTTCTGAAAGGGGCCTTGTTTGGCTTCAGCCTCAAAGATTTTTACGTGTACAAACTCATTTGTCCACGTGGATAAGTGCAGTCACAACGATAATCACATTTCCAGGGCAAATAGTCACATGAAGTAAAAATCTCCGACAGTCTTCACGCTTTGAGGGAAAAGAGAGAAAGGCATTCCAGATGTTGCTAGATAATGCTGAGCTGTTTCCATGAAAAGCTGTAGGAATGGCATTAGCTCACATGGAAATAATGTTTTAACTAGCTGGGAGTGGTTCCTGGAGCTTGCCCTGATCCTGCCCGGATCAAACCCACTCTGGGCCGAAGCAGAAACTATACCCAGGTACTGAACTGGCAGAAATAGTTCAGCAGAACGCTGGTAGAAACAACCTCTGGTTGCAAAAGACAGGACATTCATCACTGCCTCCGTGGGCAGGGGTAAAAATGCCCATGAAGACCAAGAACAGAAATCTTAGGGCTCCAGGTCTCAAGAAATGCTGACATAACACCTCAGAGATAACCAGGGAGACCTGTTTCTGAGCGACTCGGTGGATGCAAGTATATCAGTAGCAAAGAAAGACATCTTCTCTCCATAACCACTGGGAAAACCTGCTACTGTTCAGTTATATTTTTCATTCCTTCTGGGTAATAAACAATCCTGGTGACATGAATTGATTTTACACGATTTCAGTGCTAATGAAATGTCGAGAGTGTCAGCTCAAATTAAAATCTTTTTATTTCAGGATGAATAAATACAAAAGGGTTCTTTGGAATCAGGCTTTGAGCTTGAGTCTAGAGCTCCTAAGAAATAGTGCAATGCCTCACCCCCCAAATCCTAGTATGTATTTGTAAAATAAAATAGTGTCAAAATACTTTCCATGTGCCTCTGCCATAACCACGTGATTGCTAAGAAGTGGCTCCTGACTCCCCGCAGGGCCTGTCCACGTGGCCATCACTGTGAAATCCCTGCAGAATTCAGCCTTAAAGAGACAGTGTCCATAAAAGCGACTTCTTTCTGTCTTGACCACTGTGGGCATGAAATTCCTGACTTGAATAGTTAGGGAGGATCTACCAGATCTGACTGTCTTGCTAATTGGGGTAAGTAGAGTGCAGAGCACTGTCTTGGCCACGATCCTCAAAGTCAGCTACAGCTGGGATGTGGCAAGCCTGGCTCCTCACACCTCCACAGGGTGTGAAGCAGAGGAAATCTACAGACGAGAGGAGGGCCTTGGGAAGCCAGAGACCATCTGAAAAGCAAAGTGGTGGGGCAGTGAGTAGAGGGAAGAGAAAAAACTAGAAGAAAAGAGTCAACAAGAGAAAATCACATGAAAGAGCTAGCCGGCTTAGGAGGTAAGAATCTGGAGTGTTTCTTTAAGCCATTGATATACATGGGAACGGAAATTTTATAGAGAAAGTAGAGAAACGACGTGTGGTGGAGCTATTGAGGACATCAAGTCAGTTCAGAGGACAACAGCAATACCCAGAGGGCCTTTGACTTGGGTCCTCATGAGGAAAATAGCAGGTTTTGTTGAGAACGTTGAATACAACTCTAATGAGAATTAGATTCGCTTTAGGGTTATCCCATAAAATACAGGACAGATATTGCACGGGATGGACATATACTAGAACCATTATTCATTGTTTATCTGAAATTCAAATGCAACTAGGCATCCTGTGTTTTTATTTGATAAATCTGACAACCCAGATTCGGTTTACAATGCATACTATGATTACTTACACAAAATGAAATATCAAGTTCACATAGAGGGTTTTGACACATGTCTCTCATTCTTTTTCCTCTAAGGAACTGGGGGGAGGGGATAACCTTTAACTAGCATGACTTCAGAAACAGTCTCTCTTCATCTCAAGTCTTGATCCCACTGTATATGCTGTATGTGGTTTGAGAACCACAAATCACGCCAACTGTGCTGTGCTGGCCCCTTATTGTTTCCAGGCCATTATTTCTAAGTCTTCATCTCCCTTATGCATTTACTCTAAGTACAGCGGTTCAGCACAAATCTATAAATCTTCATAAATCAACTTCTACAGAAGGCCTTGTTTGCCTCCAAAATCTTCTCCAAAAAGCTTACTAATCTATATTCCTCATTAACTTAGGAAAAGCTGCACAAAACTACATTGCATCTTTTTTCTGTGCCATAAGCATTCTCTACGTGGTGGGGCTTCCCAATTGCTTTACTTCTCTCTCTCTCTCTTTTTTTTTTCTCTCTCACATACAGGAGACCAGGCCCTATGGAGCTTTCTCTATCTTTCAGAGGATTCAGCATGCTGTGGAATTTTGTTTCCATTTTCCAGCTCCTTGCCTGACAGTCTTACCCTCTGCTATGATGTCAACTAATAGCTCCATGGGGATGATCAAAACCCGTGTCTCCAGCTGTGATCTCTCTCCTAAGATCCAGACCTACATATTCAACTGCCTGCTCAACTTAGCACCAGGGTACTTCATCAAAAGTGCCAGAAAAACATCTTGGACCCACTGATTGCAGGCCACTCCTAATGCGGCATGATGGGAAGTGAAGCAGCCTGTAATCACAGGAAGTAGTTTTACCCTGGAGAGGAGGGTATCTGCAGGTTGTCTCCTTCTCTGAGGACCTTTGAAGGATAAAAGGCCATGGAGTCATGGAAGGGAGTTCCACTTTGAAGGTCAGATGCAGGGTAAATAGCCCCATGTTCTGAGACGGCGGGGCCAAGGGAGATTCTCTGTGATTCAAGGAAAGTAAGAAAAGCTGCCCGAGGCTTGATGGAGGACTGAGGGAGAAGAGGGGAGCTGTTCTGCGGAGAGGTAGATGCCTGGATGAAACTGGAGCGGAGTGTGGCTGAGAAGGGGCGTGTCCTCTCTTCTTTTACATGAGCTCAAATGAGTTTTTGTTTTGCTTTGTTTTGTTTTGTTTCCACAAAGTCTTATGGAGGCTAGCATTTCATGGGTGATTACTATAAGTTTGATAGCACCCTCGTTAAGGATAAGAGAGGAAGTGCTTAGCCAATAGCGTAATATGCAGCAAGCAGCGGTAAACCTGAGAAGGATGGCCGCCTCCGTGGGGTGAGCATCTGGAAAGGCAGATTTGGTCAGTGTAGTGGATTGTTCTCACAGCTTAAAGCTTCAAATTAGATTACTGACTAGGTTAATTTTCTTTGGGATATTGGATTTAGTTTGCATTTCAAAATCAGAGTTCATTAAATTTGCATTGCGCTTGATTATCTTCCATTAAGAAGCACATCTTGAAGTTTCATTACTGGGAAATGTATGTACGTTGACACCTCCTTGGTTTCAATGCTGAGAATGCAAATATAGGAGCTTCCTATTGATCTCATTGTATTCCACTAGGCAGCCTAAACCCATCTTTTATTTTAAATCCCCATTCCACTTTCTTGGAAAATTAGCACCACTGCCTGTAACTACAAAGAGGGGCAAGCCTAGAAAACAATTGCTAAATTGTATGGGTCCTTCACATAATAAACAAAGTAATTTAATGAATAAAAACTGCTTTAAACAATATTTCTAACTTAGTAAATACATGATTCAATACCTTGTAACCCTATTTGGGGTTTTGTTTTTAGTTTGCTTTTTCAAATTCTGCCATCTCTATGCAGGTTTTTAAAGCTATATTTCATATTTCATATCAATAACCAGGGGTGGTACATCAGATCACAGAATCTGAGCTCTGGAAAACATCACAAAAGCATTTAAGAAAGAAGAAGAAATAATCCTATGAAACACCAAGCTAGCTTTGCAGAACTGAAAATCTCTGCCAGTCAGCCCTGGCTTTGGGTAATATGGGTGACTCTCCTCTTTATGGCAAAAGAGTATGTTCCAAGGCAAATGAGAATTTCAAAGGAAGAGCTCACAACTTCTACACTTTTTTTTAACCTCTCGCTTGCAAGAGATCGGGACTCCTGGAGGTTTTAACCAAAGCTGCGGAGAGGTGGAAAGTTCTCACTCTTTTTGTTTGTTTTAACTGCAACACTGGAGGCCCTTGCCTCAGGAGAACGAACACAAAGTGGGGAAGGTATTTGTGAAGCCTAATAAAAGCTTATGAGCGTTCTACCTCGTTTCTAAATTCTGGAAGCCATATGTCATCCTTTCTGTTTCCTCAATCGTGACGTGGTAAAGTTTAGACAACACACAGGAGTCCCCCAGCAGAGGCCAGTCATTTTAGAAATAAAATTTGTCTCATTTGGCAGTACACTTTATCGAGGCAATGTGTAAACTTTGATCACCCTGTCTGTCCACCTGTCGGAGGTGTATAAAGTTCCATAATCTGAGTGCTGGCTCTGAGTTGGAGATCCTTGGGAGCCATACGCACACCTTCCAGCTCCCCCTTGGGTCTTGAGCTCAAGGAGCCATGGAGGTGGCAAGAACCCTGAAGACATGTTGCTACAGGCTCGGGGTTGTGATCCCAGATGCTCCCATGGCCACATGTTCTTTTCATTTAATGTCTCACAGCCAGAGACTGAAAAAGGAACCTGAAAAATCATGTCCTGGTCACTAGAAGCAAAGGTTTCACTAAAATGCCTTTCAACGTGATTAGGTTTTCCTCCAGGCAAAGCCATATTCAAGAAGGCTTGCAGAGGAGAAAGCAAGTTTCAGAGGCTGAGTGGGCAGTACGTTGGGAGGCAAGACAAACAATTATCGCAGGTGAGAATCCAGGCAGGCTGGAGAGTCAATACAAGGTAAATTCAATAGAAGTCAACACAATAGAAGCACAAGATAAACCCCCCACAGAACCCAGGTATAGACTCAGCTAAGCAATGGTTCTCAGCTCTGACTATACATTAGACTCCCCTGGGCTATGCTTTAATCCGAATTCAACACTCAACCCCTCTCCGTACAAACTGAGGCCAAATTTGGAGCTTGGGTATTGTCATGTTGAAAATCCTCCCCTAGTGACTCTAATTTGCAGTCAGAATTGAGAAGGACTGAGCTAAAGATTTCTTAAATAGCCCATCTGGGGCAGGTAGGGATCTCACGTCCCAGACAACAAGAGCTTAACTCCAGGTAAGGACAGGGAGTGAAGTACACCCGGCTAGGAAAGGGAGTGAGAGGAGGCAGATGAAGTTGGAACTTGATGTAGATGCTTGGGCAGCTATAACTTCTGGTTATAAAATATGTCCTTGGGCCTGGGAAAATGGAAGAGGGTCTGATCCTCAGTCTGTGGGAGTCATATTGCTATTATTCCCCAGGTCTACATAATCCCCTCAAAGCCAAGTGGCCCCATTGTTGGCTCCACTTCAATAGGGATCATGGCTCTATGTTCTCCTACCAAATGCTCCCCCGAAGGCCCTGCCACCTCAGAGGCCCTGAATGTATGTGGGCTCAATTATCCACCCCTTGGAGACCTGCATCCCCCCATCATCTTTCCCAGTCTCCGTGGATCCAGCAAAAGATGTTTCAGATCCGCTCCACTTCTAGCAGAGGAGAAAATTAACACACATAGGTTTCTCTCAAAAGTATCTTTGCGCACTATACAAAAATCTTGCCACCTTCTTTCTTGTCTAATTATGAATACATTGAAAAGCAGTAAGTCCTATTAAAGCCATCTTGGAGAAGTCAGTCACCAAGAAGAGATGTGCAATTTTCTGGCCAAGTTCGAAGTACTTAGCAGATGTCATGACTTCCTCCCAGCGTGGCTCAGTCTATCTTCTAGCAATAAACACAGTCAATCCTTGGATAATTTCTCTGTTTCTAATAATCTTCCAGGATTAATAGATAATGAGTACTTTCCCACATGACTGGAGCTATCCTGTCCATCACTATTATACCTTCTGAGCACCATTTCAGATTAAACTGGTCTAATAGTTGAAGTTCTGTGTGATAACTGGATTCTATTATTAAACCAGTTTAGAAAACATCATCTGTTTTGAGTGTTGATGTCAGCAATTTCTAGGTTAGGGATATAATATATCCACCAGAGCAATCCTTCCGGCTGTAACAATATTCTCCAAATTGACCATTACAGTTAAGATAACCGGACCTAATAGAATTATTTTTCCTTTGGCAATCATATTCTCTTTCACGCTTCTCTCTTGCTTTCATTCTCCTAAACCCTCAGGAGTTGTCCCTGTTGTACCTTAAGCCACCTGGAACATAAAACTTAGCCTGTTCTTCAGTTATTTCAACAAATCCACTCAAAGCAGGTATTTTATGATTTTTTTTTCTTAGCAGATTTCACTGGAGATTTGTGGATTTGCAGGAAGGAGTCACGCTGCACACCACTGGGACTTCAACCATCTCCCTTGCTCTACCCTTGTTTTCCCCTCTCTCTGAGCACCACACTGAAAAGAATAAATTAAACCTTCCAAAAACAATACTCTCAAAGGAACCATAAGGAAAATACACCATCTCTCTCAAATCACTTTTAACTGAAAACCTTTGCAAATCAATGGCTGTTGATGTGTTCAAATGGGTTTTTTTCTTTCTTACCTTTTAACAAACTCCAGTTTCTAACGACTCAAGGTCCAGAGCATTCCCAAACATATACAGAATCTGGTTGTCACAGTGTCACCAGAAGTGTCATTGCTCTGGGAGTTGACTTCCCACCCTGGGAATGGTTTCCTTAGAATTTGGAAGATTTTTATTTTTTTTTTTGTAGACTTTATTTTTTAGAGCAGTTCACAGCAAAATTGAGCGGAAAGCACAGAGAGTTCTCATATATCCCATGCCCCACACAGGCACAGCCTCCCCCACTATCAACATCCCCCACCAGAGGGGTTCATTTGTTACAATCGATGAACCTATGCTGACATATTATTATCATCTGGAATACAGAGCTTACATTAGGGTTACTCTTGGTGGAAGGAAGTATTTTTAGCAAGGGGTTTTATGACACTGCTCTGTGATTTGGGCTCTGCTAGGTCTTATGAATTGATACTTACCTTAAATCCCCATCAGAGGGCAGACAAAATGAGGGCAGGGGCCTCAATTCTGAGTTCTATACAGTTGCAACAGCCTTCAATATTGTGCATAGCTATTGCTGTGGACTTACCTTAAAGTTGGGGAGTAGAAAAATTATGCTTATCTAAAAATTCAGGAATAGTCACAAACATGACTTTCAACAAACCATCAGGGGCTGTTTTCATGACGTCATATGCGTGAGCTTTCAGGGCGGGGACGAACATCGTGCCCTAGAAGGTTATAAGGTTAGCCTGTCAGGTGTACCCATATTACTTAAGCAGGGCCAGGTGCTGGGTGTTCAACTCAAATCTGCAGTGTGACAGCATCAAAATGTGGGGTAACTAAGTTAGGCGTTGCTTAAAAGGGAGAGAGCGTCTTGTCGCTGCTTCTTTTATTCCATTTGGATCCTCAATTCGTTTCTAAAATAGTCTTGGTTCCAAAGCAAACACATCTCAGTTGATGTGCCCTGATGTGCTTCTTCACCCAACTGGGACCCGACAGCCTCACTTCGTGGATTTTTGAAGACATCACAGTTACTGCTGAGCTTCTCATTGCGCACTCAGAAGAGGCCTTCGCTTTTAAATGATTCCGAAGACTGAACTCTGTTAGAGGACAGCTCTCAGGGAGCTCATGTGTAGCAAACTGCTGATAATTCTGAGGACAATGTAGCATATTATTTCATAGCTCCTAAAACTCCTACTAACACACTGAAGCAAGAAAATACCATAACTTTTTGGACACTGGAATGCAGGATAAGAGGAGGGCAGCTGGCACTTGTTCTAAGTTTGTAGAAAAACAGGTTTTCTTTTTGGAAATCATGACTAATTTAAGTGATCATGAAAGACTGAAAATTAACCTTTCTAGTTGGCCTTCCAAAATGAATAAGGATCATTTCAACATAATTAAGAAGAGTGCTTCCCTTTTTTTTTTTTTTTGCTTTCTTTCTTGAAAATAAAGCTTAGTCGAGCAGCTCAGCTTTGTAAAATTCTATTTTAAAAATTATGATCTTTGTAGGGAAGGACTAAGGTGACATTTTCCAGCTTCTTTACTTCTCTGTATTATCTTAATATTCTGTAATAAGTGTGTGTTGCTTTTATCATTTTCAAACCCTGTTTGTAAATACATATATATATATATGTATTCTATGGTTCCTATAAGATAAATTCAAATCTTTCTTGAGCATCCTTATCGATTAAAAGCAGAGGTAAGCAGATGGATTTATTTTAGTGATATTGCAAACTATCTTAAGTCGAGTTAGCCATGCCCAACCAGCCTCCAGAGACTAGAGCAGTGGTGTGTGGGTAAACAGTAAATGTTGATAGGCCAGCTTTCCCAGGAAAAAGAAGCCCTGATTTGTAGCACTGCTCATTTTTGAGTGGATTTCAAGCTACTTTGTGATGTCACTGAATGCAGAATTGAGAGGCAATGTGCACACTGACCTCTTTTGAGTCCATATGGGCCAGTGCGTGCAACTCCAGCAAACCAGTGGGATGGCAGGTACACACACACACACTCACCACCCGGGATGTGTTACAATGAAAGCAAATCTCAGACTGATTCTGCAAACATTTCCTAGCAAACAGGCACACGTGTTCTTGGAAGGGGAGTCCAGCCCCAGGTCTCTGCCTTCTTAGGTACTCCAACAAGCGCTTTCTAAAAAAGACTCACTTGAGGCACATATTCCCAAAGCCAGCACCACGATTCGGTTTACTTTCCAGGGGGTATCAGGTAACAGAATCAGGGCCAAATAAAATGCCATTCTGAGGAGTGAAGCGACTGGGTTCCTGCATCCTTAAACTCTGAGCGAAGAGAGAGATGCCTGCGGACTGTTTCCAGCCAGTCCATGCATCACAAACACCACTTGTCTCGACAATGAAAAATGCTTTCTAACATCTCCTGGGCTAAATCACAAAACCTCTGCTGCTGATGGAGACAGCCAAGAAGTGAAGCCTTGGAGGAGCCACCTCTGGATTGCGAACAGAGGGCTGCAAATGCTAACGAACCACCCTTGGGGTGGGCGTTCCTGCTCAGAGTACACTAACCGCTCCGGAGTAGAGATTAAAACTAACATCTGTATTATCTTACTCGCTGTCCTTTTGGAAGCTGTAAGTAAAGCTGGGTGCCAGTTTGGTCCCACACGTTCCCTAGGGTCTGCCAGTTGAGGCACGATCGCTTCCGGATTCCTTCCGGCCGGCCTCTGCACCGGAAGGGAAAGCCAGGAACTGCAAAGGTCTTTGAGTCCACTGATTGGTCCAGCGGCCAGGCTGACCTAATCTGCTGTCTCCAGACTCGCCTGTGGTCTAGATTTGTTCTGAGTCTATTCCTGTAGGCCTGGGTAAGTAACTAAGCTTTTGGAAGTGAGCACAGTGCAAGGGCAGGTTTCGTGGGGTAAGGGAAGGGTAAAGATGATAGAAGGTAGCTGAGCAGCGCACAGAACACCTAGGCTTAAGCATCAATATTCAAAATACAGGACATTTCCATCAGCTCATTTCATGTTATCTTGGCCAATCTCCAACGGCCACTAGTCATGTGACCCTAGGCAAGTCATCTGGTCTTTTGAGCCTCTGTTTTCTCATCTATAAAACAGAGAATATTACATCTTCCTCAGGGAGATGGTGTAATTAATAGACTAGTTAATGAAAAAGAGCTTTTACAATGCTGCCACACACAGTACAGGCCACTAAAACTGTCCATATCATTATTAATCTTGACTAATTGATATCAGGCTAAAAATCATAGCCAATTTCATGTGACAAGAAACTTTAAGAACATGAAAGTATGCTTTATCTCTCTAAAGTTTCCTCCTTCCTTCTCCCTCATTCCTCTCACTTATTCTGAACCCAATTTGTTGAATCAACTTATCAATCTATCAACGAATGGTGTCCTTTTTTACACATTAAATTGATTCCAGACTTAAGGAATATGGGGAAGCTCTGAGCAGAAACTGGGAGAAAAGGCAACGTTATTGTCATTTTTACACACTAAAAAAACAAGAGCTAAAAATAGCTCATGGATTATTCAGGAAAAGAAGATCTAGATATGACAATCTCAGATTGTCATTTTTATTTCTGCTAGACTATCATGCCTCCTACTGTTTTAACCTAGTTTTTAAAATTTATTTTGTGCACTCCAGCAGCATCCTGCCTGTCATGGGTAGTTTTTATTGCTATGCTATCTCGTGCCAAGAGATTTGTTGCCGCTGAGAACATTTTTAGGGGATAACATGATTTAATGATTAAGCCTCTGTAAGTAAATATGTAAGCACAAACATATGCAAGAACATAGCATCCATAGATGCTCTCATGCTAACAAAGATTTTTCAGTTGCTAAAAATTGGCCCAAACTCAGGACTTTTCTTTGTTTTTTCTGTTGGTCTAGTTCCCTCGAATGCCCTGATTCGACACTCTGCAAAGGCATTGAATGGGGTCTGGCTGGCAGGTTTGTGACCACAGCATCCTTCTACCCCATCAGCACCAGCCTGAGAGAGCCTGGGTGACAGGGAGGTGAGCGGGGCACAGTAGAGAGCCAAGCCGGCCAGGGAGGGGAAGAGTGAGCTCATTTCTTCCCTGCTCCCTCCGCCCCTTAGGAGAAGCCTGTGACACCAGCAGAAGCTCGTGTTTCCAGTCACAAGATCCCCAGAAGCCTGGCTCTGCAGGATCTGCCAGGGCTGTGGTTGCTGCAGATGCAACCTTGACTCTGCAGCCTTTCTCAGGAGCAGCTCCCTGGCGGACACCCCGGGGTCGGCTGGTCCACGTCAACAGAGACAGCTTTCCGCCCTAGGTTTTTCCCCAGGGCACCAAATTAGGGCCTCAAGACTGAGAGGTAGATACTAGTCCAATTCTCATTTTATGTGAAAAAAGATGATTTCCATAACCAAATAAAAAGGGTAATAAGAGAGCTCACTGGGGACACTTGAAAGTCAACTCAGCCAAGGGCAGGTGCATACATAGGGCTGTAACCCACACAGTTCTGGCCAGGTGTTCAGAGCTGTTATGGCCAGAGGGTATTTGTGGTACTTGGAAGCATCTCAGAATCTCCACCCTCCGCGCATTAGGGGGAGAGGGAGAGAAAGAGGGCAGGAGGGCTTCTAGAAATGGACCTCTTTCTAGAAATTGACCTCTCCACCTAAGCTACAACAGGCTCTCTACCCCGTGGTGTGGATGGGGCAGGTTAGAGAATGCAGAGGAGCAGAGAGATTGATTCCCAGCACAAGCAAGGGCGGTTCATGCTTAGAGGAAAAGATATCTTCCTCCAGAGTTAGTTGCACCATTAAAAACAGAGATAATGGAGCTATGAAGACATACTTGACTCTCTCTAAAGGAGCAAATCGTTTCTTTTTTCCCCTTAAATAAAATGGCTTGATCAGCTCTTGGACTGAGGAAGAAAGGGTAGAGGGTGGAGCACAGACGGCATGGGACTGTGGGAGGCGAGGAAGCCAGGACAACGCTCCACAGAAGAAATGCCCAGCCTCTTGGAGGCGGGAGGAGAGTTGTGAGGCAGGTAGAATAGGAGGGAAGAGCGTTTCTCTCATCTCCAGTGAGGTCTGACTTCCCTCCAGCATGCTTAGGGACGGTCCTCAAGGTCTCTTTCTCCTGTGGAAGCCCCCGCTTCTGCTGCTTTCCCGCTCCAGTGGGGCCTGACTCTGCTCAGCCCAGGCTGCCCAGTCAGCTTCCACCAGGTTCCACTGGCAAGGGGAGAAAAGGTCCCGTAACCTCACTTCTACTTTACACACAGCCCCAAGACAGTATTATCCATAGAAACATATCTATATCTATAAGAACAATGTTTACATATATAAAAATATAAGGTTTTATAAAGATCATCTGTTTTTAGTGACTTCTCTCCTCAAGGGCTCTGGCTCAGCCCTTAAAAAAAGGAGTGGTATTATTTAAGATGCATCTTGTTATGGGTAGATTTGTGTCCCCAAAAAACCATACGTTGAAGTCCTAACCCCTAGTACCAGTGAATGTGACCTTATATGGAAATAGGGTCCTTGCAGACGTAATTGAGTTAAGATGAGGTCATTAGGGTGGGCCTTAAACCCAATATGACTGCTGTCCTTATAAGAGGGAACACCATGTGAAGACACAGACACGCAGAGGGATGATGGCCATGTGAAGAGAGAGGCAGACTGGAGTGATGTGGCCACAAGCCAAGGAACACCTGGTGCTACCAGAAGCTGGAAGAGGCCAGGAAGGATCCTCCATAGATTAGGAGGGAGTATGGACCTGCCAACATCTTGCTTTTGGATTTCTAGCCTCCAGAACTGTGAGAGAACAAATTGCTGTTTTATACCACCCAGATTGCGGTACTTCGCTATAGCAGCCCTCAAGGAAATAAAAACTCCTTCTGTCTCTCGTTGTCCAAATATCATGACCCTTTACTCTTTCATCCCTGAAGGTGTTCTTTCCCAAGAAACTCCTTGGATTACATGCAAATATGTCTTGGTAGGCCTAGCCTTGACCTTCCAGTTGGATCTTAGTCCTAGAATGAACACAGCTAACACTCCAAAGCTGGTACTTCCACTACATCTCTCTAAAACATGTCATTTTTTATAAATATAGTAGCCAGAGAGGTCCCTAAAAACATACCTTCAAAGTTCTCATTTCAACAGCATTTACTAACCACGACTGTAGACTGCGGGGAGGCTCAAATGAAGTAGATAGCGTCCGCCTTCAAGAAGCTGATCTCTTGCTGGAGAGAAGAGAGTAAAAGATATTTTTTTAAGTGGACTCTAAATAATAGTATCTAATTAGACGTTAAAATGTCGTATAGAGCTGAGATTCTGAGGGAGTTCAGAGAAAAGGCTTAGAGATGTCAAGAAAGGCCTCGGGAATATGGGCTTGAGGGTTGAGGTGAAGGAAATAGCTTGAGTGAGGCAAGGAGAAGGGTGAGGGTGGGATATTTTGGGACAGGAATGCATCCACCTGCCTGTCGTGGAAGGCCAGAAAATCACGAGGAATAAAACTGTTCCCAGATTGCAGAAGGACTTGACGTTCAAGCGAAAGGAAAGTCCATTTGCCTCTAAACTGCTCAGGAAAGCTGACTGCTCTGCAGGGTTAAACAGGCAGAATGACAATTAGCTAGTCTGACCCCAAGTTGTGGTTTTGACTCTCTGTTTCTATGAGTTTCTGAAATCCTTAGGGACTGGAGGTAAGTATTCACTTCCAAAAGCAATTCTCAAAAGATTAACAGAGCATTGAAATGTCATGGTGACTCTCCAAAACATTTCATCCCTCTCTGTCATAAACATAATCACAGCCTGCACCCCCACGCCTGGTGGGGAGGAAGGCTGGAAATGTATGAGGTGTCTTAAGTGTGCTCTCAGAGATAGGCTCCACAAATAGCCCTGCAAGCATTCCTTAACCCAGAGTTATGGATGCCAGATGCTGTTAGCAGCTCGTGACTGCAGAGACCAGAAACAGGGGCCTTAGCGATACCACCATAATCTAGCTCCCAGCGTTAAGGCTCTTATCGCGCTACTCACCCACCTACGAAGTGGTGAACATTCTTCTTTCCAGGAACAGCCCCCTTGTTTTTGGCTTCTCTATTTGCATTCTTGGTCTGTGAACAAGAAACAGCTGAGTGCATGGTGCCAAGCTCTAGAAAATTACTGAGTTGGATTTACAGAATGCTGAGCTCACTGAGTATTCTGGCCAGCCTGAGCGTGGAGACCCAGTAGTCCTAAATACCAGCCCACACACCAGGAGGCACCTAAGGATGAAATGTTTGAAAGTGTCACCGTGATGTTTCAATGCTCTGTGGATCTTTTGAGAATTGCTCTTGCAAGTGGATACCTGTCTCTGGTCCCTAAAGATTTTGGAAACTCATGGAAACACTGTGCCTTCAGTTGCAACTTGCAGTAATGCATTTGTGACAAACTGTCACTCTGCCCCTTCCAAAGGCCTGGAGCTGCACGCTCTTTGGTTTCTCCTTCTACGCGGGGTAGACAGGGCACCCTTCGAGGATTTGCTACAAGTGTCCAGGCAGGTTCATCACCGAGATATTATCTTGAGAAAGTCTATGTAAGTTATTTTGCCACCTTCCTGCTAGGCCTGGAGACTACCACCTGATCTACCCAGTGAGCGAGACAGAACTGCCTGGGTACTCTGAGACAAGAATCCAGGTCAGGGCTTTGCCCTATTGCCACTTCACAGTTTCCCAAGTGGAGCAGAGCGACATTTATCATCACTCCTCCCACAGACTTAATGTATCCTTGAATATAAATTATTTCTTATTATAAATCGGGGGTCACTGAACTTGTTCTGTAAAGGATCAGGTAATAAAAATTGGGGGCTTTCTGAGCCATGTGGTTTTTGTCTCGATGACTCCACTCACTGGTGCAGTGCAACTGTAGCCATGGACGAAGTGTAAATGAATGAGCATGGCTGTGTTCCAATAAAACTTTATTTACAAAATCAGGCAGTAGGACAGATTTAGTCTGCAGGCCATATTCCTGTTATAGATGTACATATACCTAACTATTTTGGAACAGCCTATTATTATTTTAGAAGTGCTTTCACAGATACCTTTATTTCTCACAACCCTGGTAGACATGGGCCAGTGTTGTGTACACCCATTTTGTACGTAAGGCAATTGATGCTTACTAATAACTTCTCTGATGCCAACAGTTAGAAAATCACAGAGCGGAGATTCAGACACAGACCTTTTGTTTCAAAGTCCAACATATCTTCTACCATGCCAGTATGTTCCAGAATGTGTCTCTCTCTCTCTCTTTTAATAGGTGTTATGTGAGAGAGGAGTTCTGGAGTCAAGTAAGTTTGGGAAACTCCACATCAACCAAGGTTAAGGAGGCTTTTAATGTTTATGAAGACTCTCCAAGAGTGGATTATAGCATGCTGAGTTTTCCAAACATATTAGATGCCAGACCCCTTTTATTCTTCTTGTCAAAGCAGTTCTTGGGACTCGTGCTCCTTGGATCAGAGTCTAGGAAATCCTTCACTAAGCATATCTACAAGCTACAGAGAAGAAGAGTTTCAGAGAAGAAATGTTAGACAGATATCAGACAGGTTAAGGCCACATGGCAGCCTACCTAAGACACACCATGAATTTTGATGAAACCTTGACCCAGGAGAGTGATAGCTGAATGAAATAGGAACCATCACACCTAGACCCAAGTTCAGTCCAACTAAAGTAACCAAAAGAAGCGGGGAGAGAAATGTATTTCGCTCTTCCCACATCGTATCTGCCTCTGCCTTTTCTCCTTCTTAGAAGGAATTGCTAATCTGATTGGCCACAATCCAAGCTGATGGTTGGGCTTCTTTTCCCTCATAATCTCTTGAGTAGAAGGCATAGGACATAGCCAAAACACAGTATGGTATTTGGTTATAGTCCATAGTTTCTGAGGAAATACTCCTTTTTATGATGCCAGATGCCAATTATAATTAGCAGAATATTTTATTGAGCCAATCAAAGAAATGAGTTTCCCCTGAGGTTTCGATGATATTTTGAAGGCACTTGATTGGGAACCCAGGAATGTCTGAACCCTGACTGCGAACTGCTCAAGATCTAAGTGAGGTCTCCTCTCACCCTTTATCACCAAATCCAAGAATCAGAACGAGCACACTGGGATGTGTTTGTGAGGAGCTAGAGTTTAAAATATTTCTGAGTCCTACAAGGGATCCTGACTCAGTTTACGAATAGTGCTACACTTTGTGGAAGATGTGCACAGAAGAGAGGAATGGTGTGCGAGCTTCAGGGAACAGGGGCAAGAAGCACATGGAAGAAGTGAGTATGGCTTTTGTTTTACAGCCTGGTCTCACTTGAGCCTGTTGGCTGCACTGCCCGTTGCAAGGCAAAGAAGTGTATGCTAGTTAGTTGAGGTCTTCTGTCTCTTCATCTTTGGCCGCCTCACCAGGGGCTATTCTGGGATGTTAAGGTGATTCCTCCCTTTAACCTCCTTTAAGGATCATGCGTCAACAAGTAGGCAATGAGTGTGTACAACTGCAAGAAGGTAGAGAATCATTGCCTTTGAAAGAGCTTGGGGACAAGCTCACCAGGAGATGAAGTAAAACTGGGATACCAAGGTCTTTGATAGAACACGGCAAGACAGTAGCAGAAATAGCCTTTCCCTCCTTTTGTGAGTGAGCGCTCTTTGTGCTTGGAAGCACCTGAGAAGAGCTTGCAATGCCCAGAAACCATAGAATGTATCTGCAAAAACAATACAAATCTAGAATACAAATCATTTCTCTTCATAAACGATGCATGATCTTATGCATCTATCTTAAACCTTTGAGGCATACAAAAGAAAGAAATACACTTATGCAAATCAATCAACCAGTTCATCATATTGCACCTATTTCCAAACATTTTTCTATGAGCAAACAATCAGTTTTGGGTACTACAGTGGGCTAACTGGTGGCCCCCCCAAAAGCTATGTCTACATCCTAATGCCCAGAACCTAGGAATGTGACCTTATTTAAAAAAAAGGTTTTGCAGATATAATTAAGTTACTGATCTTGAGATGATCATTGAGATGAGGAGTCATTATGGATTATGTGGGTGGATCTCAAATCCAATGACAAGTATCTTTAATAGAGACACACAGAGGAAAAGGTGATGTGAAGATGGAGGCAGAGATTAGAGTGATACAGCTACAAGCCAAGGGATGCCAGTAGTCACCAGAAGCTGGAAGAGGCAAGGATCAGATTCCTCCACAGAGCCTTCAGAGGGAGAACTGCCCCACTGACACCTTGATTTTAGACTTTCAGCCTCCAGAACTGTGAGAGAATGAGTTTCTATTGTTTTAAGCCACTAATGTGTGGTAATTTGTTATAGCAGCCACAGGAAACGAACACAGGTACTTCATTTTTTAAAAGTATTTTTGTAAAATTTCAAATGTACACACACACACACACACAGATATACTCACTCACGTTGAGCTTCTGAAATTCTATACCTCCAAGTACCAAGATCTCATACCAAGCCCACCGCATAGACCTGATCTCAGCTCCTCTGTTGATTCTAGAACAGGCAAGAAGCATCTCCCTTGGTTTTAGGGAGGAGTATTGTTTGGGTGGGTGAGGGGCTGCCCGTGGGGAGGAAGGGAGTCTTCTCACAGGACCAACCCACCAGCCAAATTAAATGGAGTTGGAGGTGGTCACAAACTTTCACCGGGGACTTGACTTGTGTTGCACGGACAAAGAGTTAAAGGAATACTATCATCCTCGGCTCCATCCTCTCACTCTGCTCAAAGCGGTGGGAACACCTCTCTGACAGGCAGCTTCTGAACTGCTGAAATGGGATTCGATCTGGCTTACTTCCCGGCTCTGTAAGCTAAAGTGCAAACCTTCCCTATGCCTTTTCTCCATTTAATCTAGTATAAAATTGTAATTCTCTCAGTTTAATCTTCTTCACAAAAGCTGCCATTTTACCCAAAGTTGATTTCTGTCTCCCTTGAGAAACTACAAGGGAGAGGGTGGACCCTGGGCGAGGACTGAGGAGACAATTTAGTTGGGAAAATTATCTGGGTCCCCAAATGGCACAATGACATGGAAGGCTTTTTTGCTTTAATCAATTAGGTCAAAAGGCATAGCAGATTTGGAAGGAATGAAATGACCAAAAGTCACTTGCCCTCCAGGAGCCGAATAAGCCCAATTCAATTAAGTTTCTGACAGGAAGGCACTTATTTTTTCTAATAAACAGATATCCAGCAAGAAAGTGGAAGTAAGCAAATTCCAGCAAAAAAGCAATAGGCAGTGTTCTCCATAGTCACTTCTCAATTTCAGGTTCTTGTGCTGTATTTTTCCATTACAAAAAAAAAAAAAAAAAGACTATGCATAGAAAAAAAAAGGGAAGCTGGAAGTCACTGCCAAAACAGATCAGTTCCACCAAACATGCACCAAAGAGCTCTCTTTCCTGCCCTGGAAATTATGTGGCACTCTCCACCCTTCTAAATTACACTGTCTTGATATCCTTTATTTTCCTACTAAATATACAGAATGGAGATATTAGTTGATAATGCGGCCTGTGCCACTTTTGGCAGAACATGTTCTTTATTTTTTCCCCAAGAACAGAACCAAGTTCTGGATCACAAAACCTTTAGAAATAATGGTCAGCATTTCTTTATCCTTTACAAAAACATGGTGCCCATCTCTTATCTCATACCATCGATGGGACCCAGAGGCTGCAGCAGTAGTCTCCGTGTAATAATTTTGTGGAAATCACAGCTGAAGAAGGGGTGCATTAATATTGCATTTGGATTTTGCCCAGTATGTGTGTCTCTCCCCCATGTCTTCATAAATATTCCAGAGCCTTAGATGGAGAAAAAGTGACAGTGGAATCAGTTTCTAAGTTAAAAGCAATCACAGCCTTGAGGTGAAAACAGCAGCCAATAGCCTCAGTGTTGGTCACGATTTGGGTTGAGGTTGGCCTGCTAAGAAATCCACCAACACAAGAACCCTAGCTGGTCCCAACACTTATTTCCCACCGAAATGAAAGCATCCGACTTCTAAACGGTAGTTTCAAATAAAGGCAATAATTTGTTTCCAGCTGGTACAATTGTTTAATAAAATGCCTGCTGGGTCTCCAGAAGTAATATTCTCCTCTCCCCAACAGCAATGAAAATTACCCCGTCTTGGGGACCACTAACTCAATCCACACAAAATGTTCTCAACTTGAAGTATAAGATTTTCAATGACAGTAATTTGCCATATGGAGGAATGAAAAAAAGTTTCAGAGATACATAGTAAACCGGAGGAGAAAAAAAAAATCTGAGCAGAAGGCTGAAGCCATTTCACTATTGTAATAATTATTCTTCTAATGTTTTAATCAAAGGAAGCAGCCTGTCTGTCTCCCCTCATCTATATTCAAGCCACCACACTTTGTAGGTGTTAATCTCCACGCCTTCAGGCTGTTAGAAGGGAACGGAAATTGGCAGTCCCTGAACTGCAGACGCCTGTACACTGACAGTACCTGGCACTGCCCTTAATTATCTCAATTATGTTAATGTGTGTTGTTTGTCAACAGCTAGAAAGAGATGAGTCTGTTAGGCAGTTGGGGAGATGGGTTTTTAGATGTAGGTTTGGGCAATGAAGATTTCCTTTCTGTTATAGTTTCTCTTTTTTTTTTTTTTTTAAAAAAGGGGATTTTTATATTTATGAGAGTGAAAGATGAAACTGAAAAACCTCTCATAATCTCAGCTAGTATGTTTTCTTAAAGTCATTTATCTAATGTGGTTTTGGGAGTTTTTATTCTTCTTCCACATGAGTGATCAAAAAATATATAAATATACAAAGAATAGGAGTGAATAAATACAAATGTAGCATACACACACAGAATCCAGGGGCTGCAAGTGATTTATTTTCCGGACGCCAAATAAATAATTTAAATTAATAAATAAAAACCAAATGAAATAAGATATAAAATCAGTAGCAGCACATAGTTTCGAATGCAACAGGAAAACATGTTGAGCTATCCACGTAAAAGAAAACAATGTGATTTAGTATTCAAAACCTTAACATTAGCTGGTCTTTTTCAGAGCAGAATGGCGAAGCTCGTGTAATAAGAATCCTGGTCAGTTTTCCAGTTTCCTGGCACAAACAAGCCCTGGAACCCAGCCTGGTCTATCTAGACCACGGAAGTGAAACTGACCTATGGCAATTGAGTTCTTGCTAGTCGCTGATCAAACACATGCGGGGTGTGTTCCCGTATCAGCAGCAGAAGGGAGAAAGAAGAGTGTGTGTTGTTTTTTTAAGCCACAGGTTACAGGGAATGTGTGTGCTCTTTATGACCTACTCTGAATGCAAGCTTTTCTGAGTATTTTCTGAGTATTTCCTGAGCTGACTAGACGCAGCACGGCCTAATCCCTGGAGGGAAAGGAAGCAAGCAGCTGCTTGCCTGAGTGACGAGGCTCTAACTTCAATCGTCTGAGCGGCAGTCTCCTCATCTGTTGAGATAATGCTAAGCAGACTGGTTGGTTTTTACCAGCCAGCTCTTGAAGCTTCTATGTTGCCGCTTACTAGAGAGACCTACAAGAGTAGGGAAGCAAAATGGTGCCCGAGTAGAGACTGGCGTGTTACCGTTCTGCCAAAAGCATCAAAAGGCACTGGAACTTTCCAAACCCCACAGGGACCCTCTTAATATGTGACTCCCTTCTAGAAGAAGAGTTCTCACACAGCAGGGCAGCAGAATGGAGAGAGCTGGTAACAGTGGTCAAGGACCTGGGCTCCAGCCCTGGCTCTTCCATTGACTAGCTGGGTGATGTGGGTAAGTCACCACCTGCTAGCTGTGGGATTTAGGTAAGCAGTTTGATAGTTCTAAACCACATTCCTTACCTGTAAGACAGAACTACTACAACACCCCTTTTACTGGGTTATTTGTAAGAATTAAATCAAACGATGTAAGAAAAAAATTGATACACTATCAATGCTGTACAGATGTAATTGTCTCCCTTTTCTTTTTAAGGCAAATCCTGCTTCTCTATTTGGAGAATTCTTATTCTTACTGTGGTGCTGGATGTGTCACCCTCCCAGAGAGAATTTTCTTCCAATGCGTACAACACCAGGGTTTTCTGTTGAGGGGCGATCTATCTCATTGGTCATATGTTAGAATTTAATTCTATGGAGAAAGAAAAAGAACTGTTTCTTCATACTGAAAGGGCGTTTTTTTATAAATGCTGTTTGGAGATGAGGCCAAATCAAATATAAATTTGAGTTTTTCTGCCTAAAGAGAACTGGATTGAATTGACTTTGCTGTGTCCCTGATGAGAGAGAACTTGACTGGGACAGTGGGGCCTTCTCCTGCTCTGCAGCTGGGGAGAGCCAGTGAGATGGGGTGGGAGGGAGCCCTGTTCTCACAGGCACCTTCTACTGGTCACCCCCTGTCACCCAGGCAAGGAAGCAGAGCCAGGGTTACTGCCCTCCTCCCAAGAGTATCCTAACCGTTCTAGGGTGGCCAGATAGAATACAGAACACCACATTAAATTGGAATTTCAGATAAACAACGAATAATTTTTTAGAATAAGTATGTCCCAAATTTTGCTAAATCTGGTATTCCTAAACTGTTGCTTGAGGCAGAGGAATCATGGAATCACAGAATTTCTTTTTTTTTTAAGAAGGGCAACCATAGCAATCCTTTAATTCAGCCTCCTTCTTTCATGTATGAGGGAAAGGAAGTCTGGAGGGCAAAAGCTACTTGTTCTCATAAATAGCAGCAGAACCAGGCCTAGAATCACCCTGAAGAGCTGACTTTCCACCTATACCAATTTTGTGACTGACTTTTTAAAAAGCTATTGAATACACAGTCCCTTCAATTTTTCTGAATATTTATTCCCATGAACCGAGGAAATTATTGAGCTGTGATTAGTGGTTGCTGTTTTTACACCAAAGCCTTTGTGTGTTTGCGGCAACAGAAACAGCAAGTACTAAAAGGTTAATTAATGACCATCCATGGCCACCTCTGCTGACCACAGGATGTGAGAACAGTAGGGGATTTTGTTTGAGGTCACTCATTTAACAGGATTTCCACCATGAGCTAACTCGAGATAATTAGATCATCAGGCAAGGAAGGAGCAGATTAAAGGGGTAAGAAAGGAGGCAGACCAGGAAAAGACTTTTGCCTCAGAACTCAAAACCAAAGTATATATGTTTTGGTCACCATCTCATCTTTTGACCTTTATCCTTTGTCCTTTGACTTTGACCTATCTGCAGACCCAAGGATGCCCTTGTCTCGTTCCCCTTCCATAGCTGGTGCACACGTGGGTGCCTCACCTCTTATAGGAGCTCCACTTCTTCTCTAAGAAGAATTAGGAGTGGGAATTGTTTAGAAGCAGATTTTTGTCTCAAGGTCAAGGATACAACAAAAACATTGTGCAGCATAATTAAAGCTGGATTTGAAAGAAGGCAGGGACACTTACCATGTTTTAGGTGCAATACAGGGGAAAAGAGATGAGACTCAAAAGCGTCAGTGTCATGAATAGAAACCTGCTCTTTTTTTCCTTTTCTTTTCAAATATTTTTACATTGTGCTATGAGACACTTGGTACACACAGAACATTATAAAAAGAATGCTAGGAGACAAGCTTTGTCTCATCACCTTTTTTCCCACACTTCAGAGCGGGCCAAAACACTCCGACTCTGTAATTGGCCACGTCTCAATGCCCGCAAAGTGTTTTTGGAACTGATATTTCTTGTACCCTCTTCTGTGACTTGCCTTTAACAGCACACACAGCCCACCATGGGACTTTCCCCTTCGTGTTCAGCAGTTAGCGCTGAATCTCCTTGGCAAGGCTCTCAGTGACTGCACAATCTCACACCTGCCAGCACTGGAAAGTTCTGGAAATAAGGACTCTGTGCCAGACATTCCTTTGGAGCACTTCACTTCACGCAGTTCCTCATTCTCCCGGCCACTAGACAAGTAATCGATTTCTTGAACTTGGTTAAACTTTTCGCAGTGACAGTGTACAAAGAGCATATCCAAGAGCTGAGGTGGGTGCCAAGGCCCTTGGGTTCCAACACTGGCTCTCGCCTGACTTTCTTATTGCCTCCTTTCTGTGTCATGCCTCCCACTTCCCAAACCCCCTCACATCTGTTCCTCCTTTGTTCTTTACGGCAGCTCTGTGAGACTGAGTGGGCAGATTCAGATCAAGTAACACGTTTTGAGAGCTTACCTCGTGCCAGGTTTTGTTAGGCATTTCCACATATTTTTTCTCGTGTGATGCCGCTGACAACCCTACGAGGCGGGTAGAGGGAAGATATCCACCATACAGATGAAAAACTTGGGGATCAGAGAGTGGAATGCTCCAGAGTTGAAAGCTGACCCTTTTTCTGCACGACATATAATCTGTTTCAAATTCTGTGCCTCCATTAAAATTCTCTCATTAACTATAGTGAGCCCAAGAAATGGCAGTCTACTCATGTGAATGATATCTCACAGTCTAAAAATAATGACAAGTAATTATGGCCACAACCTGTTACTTATGCCCATTCATGGCCTCTTTATTCCTGGACGAGGTTGGGGCCTACATCTAGCCCTTCAGATGGTTAATAAATACGAAAGTGGGAGGAGGAGTTCTAGATGCTTCTGCTACAAGCTCCTGGAACGCCTTCAATCTTCTCTGTAGCATTTTCTCCGTAATAAAACTGCTAAGTGCTAAAATTCTCTTTATTTGCTACTTTACAGAAGTAATACAAGATAAGGTGTAAATTGGCGCCTCATTGCTATTTTCATCTGCATTTTCCTCCCTACTGGGGAGGTTGAGAATCTTTTTCTGTTTATTGACCATTTAAAGTTGCTTTTCCTTGGGTTCCCTGTAAGTGTTCTCTCTCTCTCTGGAGTCCACGTTCTACCAGGGAAGGTAGCAAGTGTGTCTGTTATTCCGGTTGTTTCTGGTTCCTAGGATAGTTGCCGGAAAATAATAAACTCTCAGTAAAGAGTTGTTTAATGAATAAGTGAATATCTTTTGACCCAACAATTCTCCTCCCAGGAAGTATATTAAAGAAACAATGGCCATGTGTAAGGATCTGTCCATGAAAATATTCGTTATAGGATTGTTTATCACTGGAAATAAAATAGGTAATGACATTTGCTACAGAAAGAAAATAATAATGACTATAAGAGCTAACTTTTATTTAGTGGATATTATTAGGTAGTGTGTTGAAAGTTTTTAAAAATGTATCCCGTTTAATCCTCACAATATATTGTTTTAAAAAAACACTACAACGCTGTATGCACAATATAATTCTAGCTGTTTAAAGAAATGTTTCTCTGTGTATCAGTAAATAACTGGAAAGATATATACCAGTGTTGATAGTGGTTTATTTGCATGATTAAAAAAATACAGTTGATTTTTATTTCCTTTTTTACTTACATCTACTTTTATCCAAGTCTTCCCTACCTTTTGTGATAAGAAAAAGAATGTAAGAAAAGCTATGCCTGAATAATATTCTAATATCTAGTGCTTTCTTCTTGGTTTTTTTTTTGTGCTTTTTTCTGAGGAAGATTTGCCCTGAGCTAACATCTGTGCCAATCTTCCTCTTTGTTTTGTATGTGACGAACCACAGTATGGTCACCGACGAGTGGTGTAGGCCTGCACTCAGGAACCAAACCCATGCCACCAAGGCAGAGCGTGCCAAACTTAACCACTAGGCCATGGGGCTGGCCCTCTTGTTGTTTTAAATAAAGTGTGTATATATCTATGTAGGCATATATATAAAAAATATACATATAAAAACATATAAATATACACAATTCAAAAATATATTATAATTAAAATATATATAAATATGTATAATTCAAAAAATATGTGTACATATAGAGACCTCTGTTTATATACACATATAAGCATATATGTATATAAAAACCAAATAAAGTCCTACAATAAAGAATAAAGCTGATAAATACCCAATGAAATAGCTCATTGGCCATCTCATTTTTCCTACATAATGTATGTCCTGGGGCTTGTTTCCCCATGAATGAGGTCCATTTGTCTCCTCAGTCTTTTAGGGTTGGCCCAAAGGGCCATTAATCATTCTGTCTGGAGTTCAGAGAGAACCCTCTGGAAACAGGGAGAGGTGTAACAAGCCGGTCCAGCCTCAGCAGAAATGATGAAGGTGTCTGGCCACTGGGATGGAACCGGTCCCAGGCATGAAAGTGATGATGAAGAGTGTCATTTCCTGCCTCACTGGCCTGCACCGCAGGTGAGGCCCCACCTGCCCCACTCAGACCCTCAAAGCTGTTCTTTCCCCTCATATTTTATGCAACTGAGTGAGGTTTTTCTCTCAGTGGAAATCAAGACCGGAATCCAGAGAGTGGAGCTGAAATTCTGTACAGTGAGCAGTATAATGTGAAAACAAAGAAGCCATTGATAACAGAACACAAGGAAGATTTCCCCTTAGCAGCAAAACCACCCAAAACCAAATAAAAACAGTCAAAAAATTTTTTTAAACCTTTAAGAAATCCTACTCTGGTTCTCCCATGTGTTTTACCCAAAATTCCCTTTCCATGTAGCAGCAACCTCCACAGAAGCTGCCACTAATAAATCTTGCCATTCCTCACCCTCAGAAAACTCACGGGCTGATTTCGTTTGTGTTGACTTAAGCTATTTCTAAGGACCTCGTGGACATCAGGCCAAGCCCAGGCCCCATCCAGGGCTCGAGGAAAGCTGTATGGAGATGCAATATGAATGTCACAAGGTCAATCCCCAAACAATCAAAGTAAGAGCCTTAACATAAGTACAGAAACTGGTCAAACCATGTCATCCTCCATGGACCCATCCCTTCCCACTGTGAGTCTTCCTGAGAGTTCAGTCCCAGTGTACCACTGGGCTTTTCTGTGAACTAAGGTCAGGTGTCAATGAAAATCAGCCTGCAGAGAGAGGATATTCATATACATCCCTATTAGTACTCTTAAAACAAATGTCTTTTTCCCCTAGAGACCTGGATCTGCCATCAACCAACTACAGCTCTCTTGGCATAGACAGTCCTCCCCATCCAGCCCAGGACCGCACCTGGAGAAGGGGGGATGGAACTTTGCAGGTGTCAGAGGCATGAAGGATCCCTCCCTGTCACAAAGGGAGGTGCACCAGAAGTCAGTAACGGGCCGAGGAGGCAGGAGGCAGGCACAGAAGCAGCCAGATCTCCCGGAAAGCCCTACCTAGGTGTCTAGTCTTGGGGATATTCGTCAAGACAGCTGCACCCAGCACACAAATCATCCTTCAGTTGTTGCTGAAGAAAATACAGAGATGCTGTGCTGGACCGGCTCATGCCAGCTCATGAAAACCAATGATTCCATTTTCAAGAAGTATGAAAGCCATTCCAGTTCCCACTGGCAGCTTGAAATCTGCCAGAGAGAGAGTACTGAACCATGGCAATCAGCAGAGGCTGCTAACAATGAGGACTCCTTTTGTTTGTTTGAGAACCCGTTGTTAGGCGTTTCCCGACACACCACCTCGAGAGCCCCACCCCCAGCGAGGCCAATGTGTTGGACTAGGGTGCCGCCTTGGCTTCCCCTCCCAGCTCTTTCACTCACTACCTAGAAAACACTGGGGCAGTTTCTTAACCAACCTGTGCTTCTGTTTCTTTCTCTGCAGGATATGATAGAACCTATAGGACTAATTGAGTTAATTAGTGAAAATGCTAAGAACTGTGCCTGCACAATGTAAGTATTTTCCACCATTATCTGCTTTTAATACCCTAGGGCGCACAATGGATTGAGAAGCACTGAGACAAAAACAAAAGCAAAAAAACCTGAACGCTTAACAAAGTAGTTTCAGGGTTCAAACATGGCTGGCAATTTGGAGACATCCAGGTGCTAGAATTTTTCAAAGCGAGCCAAGAAAACGAGCAGAAACACAAAAACAAGGACTCGCCAAATAGGTGTAAAAGAGAGATGTAAATTTAAACACGCATGAGGAATAAAGTGGCTTCATCTGCTGATTTCTCCTCCAATGTGCCTAAGTAGGAATGGAAAGATAGGAAATCCTTGTAAGTTTAAAGTCCATCCGAGAAGCTCAATTCCTTCATAGCAATTATTCAGATGACGTTTTGCTGTGTTTAGAAAAAAAACTCCCAGAGCACTTAATTTACAGAGGCAGAAACTTTGGTAACTTCTCAGGCATTTGCAAAGCTGCTGCTGGAGCCAAGCGTTACTGTGAGTAAGTGGGTACCAGTAAACATTCAGGGGTTTTTTTCCATATGAAGAAAGTTCTATTTTGTCCAAGGCTTCACTCACCTGGCAGTTACAGGCAAAATTTCTTCCTAGAGCACTGGGTCCCCTGCCTTCTTTTGAACTCCACGACTTAAGATATTTATTGTTTCAGGGACAGACTTTGCCAGGAGCATTTTGGTCTCAGTCAGCAAACAAAAATAGATGCACTTCAAAAATGAGCCAAGTGTTGTTATGTTTCTGATTTTTGAATCCTCCCAACTATTTTCAAAGAAATTCCTGCCGTTTGAAATCATCACCTGAATGTCTTGAGAAGCTTTAAATCACGTTAGACAATTAAACAGATTCCCAGCACCGCTAAGGCCGTCTGTGTGTGTGGGTAGCATGTTCTCAACACAGGGATGCCAGAGGTAATAATACGAGGGCACGCGGCAGGTGCAGGCAGCGTCTTTTGTTCCCTGGAAAAGACCACATCTCCAAGTTGCTTTGATAATATCCCCGTCACTTCTTGTCAGCATGACGCTTCCAGCATAGTTTTGTTGGGAAATGTTTTTTGTGCCAACAAGACCACGTGAGCTTTGACTCCAATCTTGATTTCTCACGTTTAATAAAGTAGAAGAAAACAGAGCTGGAGGACATTACTCCAAAGACATAAACTTTCTTTTCCACGATTATCTACAGCATAGCATGTGCCTGAGAACACGGACAGGGGTGCTACTGTAATGTGATAATCCTGACACTGTGGAGCATAAAGGAGCCGTCAGGCTTGAGCATCTACATCTGTCTGGACAGGGTGACTTTGAGGCACTAAAAGATTGATGAAGAAGCACCATAATGCATGTAGATAAGAAGAACCTTTCAGCCTTAAATACATACTGTGATTGTGGCTCCGTGTCCGCAAAGCACACTGAAGCGTATAGAAGCAAAGGTAAGCTTTGTATGCCAATATCAGATGGACAAAAAGGAATGATGGAGATGGATATGCCTTATATATTTACTTGTAATAGCCTTGTTCCAAAAACGATTTGGGCGGCTCAAAGAAATACATAAAATTTAAGACAAGTTGTTTTTGAGTTTTCCTTAATTGCGGTAAAATACACACAACATACATTTACTGTCTTCAACTGTTTTTAGGTATACAGCTCAGCAGTGTTATGTATATTCACATTGTTCTGTGACCAATCTCTAGAACTTTCTCTTCTTGAAGAGTTGAAACTCTATACCCATGAAACAACAACTTACCACTAAGTTGCTTTTTACAATGTTTGTGAATTACTTACTGAAAATAAAAAATACTTTAAAAACTCAATCAAAACATAATGACCTTTGCTGTTCATTAAAGAAAGCTTTTGACTTGGAAGCATTTTGCCTGCCAACGTGACAATTCCTTTTGACAACAAAAAAAGGCCATTAAGGAAATCGGCATAGACTTACGTGAGGGTAGGCAACAGTAGAATGAAGTCTGTAACTTTAATACATAAAATACATGTGGTAAGATCCAGTATGTTGCAAAAGCTGAGCCACAAATTTCACTGGAGGCCCTCCAGCACCTGATATGAAGAGAGAAGGACGAGCAGTTACAGGATTCTAAAGCAAATCCACTGTGGCTCTCTTGAGACCAGCCAGGGAATGAGTTTCAGGAAAGGTAGTGACTGAAGGGTGTTGGCAAGAAGTGTGCATGAGATTAAGATGGAAAAGGATGGAGGTGAATGGAAATGAGATGAACCCAGGGCAGAAGTTGAGAGAGTCTAAACGAAATTAGAGGATTCTTCTAGAGTTCACAGGTGGAAGGATAGCACGCAATTTGCTTGACCCAGGCTGGGGTTGAGGGATGAAGACAGATCAAAAGATCCTAATTATAGATTCCAGCACAGCAAATAGTGAGCTAAGGCAGAGCTAGGTCAGGAGAGAATGCTGCATCAATGTGAGAAACTTCCTCTCCAGACACAACCTACTTTATACCCAAACGAGTGGGGCTAAGAAGAAAGCTCACCACAAAATCTATTTCTAAGCTGAGCACCTGGAATCTATATCCCAATGGATAAGTTATATTTCCATATTCCTTGTTCCATAATACACATTGCACTTTAAAGGTTTCCAAGGCTATATCCTAAAGAGGAAAATCCTCTGGGTGCTGGCACTAGAATCTACTAGAAGAAAATGGAGAAAATTTCTGCTAAATTTCAGGCATAAACACAAATGCAAATCTGTCTCTTAGGATTGATGGCATGGATGGTAGGGAAGAGAAAGTTTTCTCAGATTCTCAAAAGATGCTTTTAGATGAACGGAAGAGAAACAGTCAAATCTGGATGTTCCTGACAGCATCTTGAAGCTTTTCTTGGAAGAATTTTAGCAATGTTTTGTGAAATTTGGAGAGTTTTCAAATATATTCTGTGGCTTTTTTTTATAAAGCCAGATCCTATAGAACCAGAATATTACTCTTATTCCTATAGAAATGTTACCATTACATTTTAGCTGCAGTAGGTGCCACTGGTAGGTTCCGGGACAAGTTCCATTATTTGTTAGCTATGCAACATTGGGAAAATCGCTTAAACTCTCTGACCTTTAGTTTTCCATCTGTAACCTGAGGGTGATAATACCATGTGAGGAAAATCATTAAGATGGATGTGAATCAAATGGGACACGAGAAAGTGTTAAATGGATTTAAGAACACAATGTTTAACTTCCAGCAACATGGCAGATGAATCTGATGTGGCCTGAATTCCTCCAGTTGCAAAGATACCCAAATATTGGATAAAATATAACATTTAAAAATGTAGAGGGAGAGCTGAGCCTCAAAGCAAATAAAGGAAACCACCCAGTGACAGAAAAGAGAGAAATCAAAGCCAGAGGACTGAGAAAAAGCTGATGAGATGCAGCCCCGGGGTTTCCACTGGGTTTCCAAAGTTCCCGGATGCAGAACAATGAGTGTCTAGTGCCCAGGAGATAAGAGGTAGAGCCTTTGCCTCTAGAAGGTGATGGGAGGATAAAGTCCTGAGCCAAGAGCGACCCCAGTCATTAAAAGGGGCTGTTTTAATCTGCTCAGGTTACCATAACAAAATACCACAGGCTGGGTGGCTTAGGAGAAATTTATTTTCTCATAGTTTGGGAGGCTGCATTTCTTAAGATCAAGGTATTGGCAGATTTGGTTTCTCCTGAGGCCTCTCTCCTTGGCTTGCAGACGGCCACCTTCTCCCTGTGTCCTCACCTGGCCTTGTCTCTGTGTGTGTGCATCCCTGGCATCTCTTCCTCTTCTTATAAGGATGCCAGATCTATTGGATTAGGGTCCCACCTTTCTGACTTCATTTAGCCTTAACTACCTCTTTAAAAGCTCTATCTCCAAATACGGTCACATTCTAAGGTAGTATGAATTAGGGTTTCAACACGTGGATTTTGGGCGACACAGATAATAGGGTCCATAATAGGGGCCAACAAAAACTCTACAGATAGGCTCAGAGAGGCAGTAAGAAAGCTTAAGAAAGCTTGCCATTTATGAGAAGCCTTAGAGGAGAAGGAAGGAAAAGACAACCAATGAGAAATAAAAGCCCAAGCTTGCAATACGTACGAGTGTAGGCTTTAAACCTATCCTGCCTACAGGGTATGGGAACTGGAAACTAAGAAACTACCACAAAATGCTGGTCCAGGGGCACTGAAATTTCTAAAACCCCAGCAGAAACTTAAAAAAACCCAAAACTAATCAGAGCAAAAATTTTACAACTCAGGACGTGACATAGACTTTTTTTTAATCCTGCCGAAAATTAATTCATGAAAAAAATACAAACTACATAAAGAAACTACGATGAGAGTCATCAAATACAATAGATCCACGGGTCTCAAAGTGTGTTCCCTGCACCAACAGCATCAGTAGTACCTGGGAACTTATAAGAAATGCAAATTCTTGGGCCCCACCCAGACCTTCTGAATGAGAAACCTTGGGAGTGGGGCCCAGAAATCCATGTTTTAACAAGCCCTCCGGGGATTCTGATGGCTGATGAAGTGTGGGAAGCACTGCAATAGAGGAAGGAGCATCCCAGCCACTGTGGAAGATGACACTTCCAAACAATAGCCCCTTCCCCTTTTCTGGAAGCCACCATCTTAGACACTCATGCCATCGAACATACTATCCGCCACCCACCCCTGTTGGCATGATGTTCAAAGCCCCAGGTCACTTCCCTTCATTCCTAAATGACTCTCTCCCTCTCTCACTAGCCCTCCCTGCTCTCTCCCCAACTCAGAACAGATACATCCAGCATAATGCAAACAATTTTAGTTTACCTAAAATCTTACAGCATGAAATAACGCAGTAGGTAATGTATGGACACATAAATGCACAGTGAAGCTATACAAACGTGTATGGGGGTGGGAAGACCAACTTCAGCAGAGTGCTTCTCTCCAAGGAGGGAGAAAAGGAGGGAAATGGTACCAAGAAGGGATCTGAAGAGGGGATTTGACTGTATCTGTACCATTCAGGTTTTTAAAAATATAAAGCCAACACAGCTCAATGTTAACATTTGTTAAATCTCGACAGTGGGTATTATTTTATTCTCTGCATTTATTTTTCATGTCTGAAATATTTCAAAGTATTTTGTTTGTTTATTTGAGAAAGTGGCAGTAGGGAAGAAATGTTCCTTGCTACAATGACGATGACGATAGGACAAGCCCAAATACAAGGCAATATTAACTTGGCGCAGGTGAAGACATCAAGGAGTGCCAAGTGGCAAGTGACCATATGAAAGGACAACTACAAGACATTGAAACCAAGAGCCAGGCCAGACTGCGGGAGGATGGACGTATCCCATGTCAGAGCACAAGTCATGGGAGAAGGAGGATCAGGCACGTTAACACAGGCAAAATCCAGGGGATACCGCCAAGGTCAGCAGGGAAGGTAAGGCTGTGCCATCGATGTAGGTGACATCCAGGTGAGCCAGGGCCAGAAACGCGGTCCAAAGAGACAAGCATCCAGGATTCAAACTTGCTCTAGGCAGGCAGCTAAGATTGGTTGCCAGAATAGGAATTCCATTCTGTCAAGCAGGACTGGATTAGGAATTTTGCCTTAGAATTCTAGGGAGGAGGTTAGATGCCTGCAGTTTCACAAGAGAAGCTTGGAAAGTGAATGACAGAAATTCAGCAGAGGCCCCAAACCAACTTGCACCTGGATGTTTAGTTCCCCGCACCCTAGAGCGACTGCCAGATGACAGACACAAGGGAGGTGGGTGGGGTATTAGCCCTGACCCATCTCTGTCTAACTCAGAAGACTGGAATTTTTGCCAGGCTGGAGCTAAGCGCTTTACAAGCATGATCTCACGTAACCCTCCCAACCACCTGGTGAAGTTGGTTCTATTATCCCCATTTACAGATGAAGACCCTGAGGCTTAGAAAGACAGTGTAACTTGCCAATGACACAAGGACAGGAAATGGCAAAACTAGGATCCAATCCCAGTCTGTCTGATCCCAGAGCTCACAATCTCAGTCCCTGTATTTTCCAGCCTCCTTTCCTTCACATCAGAAAGACTTGCCTGACTGTCTGGAGATAACAGCATCGAATAGTCAGACAAGGGCTCTGTCTTCATGGCGCTTATATTCTAGAAAGTAGCCCACCACCCCCATCTTAAATACCAAATGTAGGATTAGAGGCTTTTTTTAGAACATACCCCAATTACCTTAGCCTGATATTTTTTAAAAAGTGTGTGTCTGGTGGGGAGGTGGTTTGGGGAAAGAAAGTGTAATCCTGAGGTTGTACAGACAGAAGGCCCTGCTACATGGAAAGGCCAGGATTTCTAACAGACCCTTCTAATCACTCTTGATGTGACAAAACTGTAACGGTGACCTTTGAGCTAAAAGGAAAAGAAGGGGGCTCATCCCAATGAAATGCCCACCGACAGGGAGACCCTGGTGTGGCTGGGGCACACGCGGTGATTGTTATTCTAGCCCGGGGAGGAAAAAGTCAATTCCAAAATTGCTTGTTCATGTCATGGTAAATCCTTAATGCTTTTAATGAAAATTCTTCTCCTTCATGAAGTATTTTCTATTTTAAAGAAGAACAGCAAATTAATACAGCGTTTCCAATAGCCTTTAAGTCAGGTTTAATTGGGGCAATTCCCTCCAGTGAATCGAAAGATGACATTTGTCTTCATCGCCAGGGTGGAACGCTAAACTGGAAGCAGGGATGAAATGTCAAGGTAAAATAATGCTAATAATTATTCTGAATGTTACATTCTCCTTGACCTTGGAATTTAAAGGGCCAAGATGAAGGCTTTTTGTCAAAAGTCAAGAAGTCATCTGGAGACGCTGCTGACATTTATGATTAATGTAATCTGGGATTATTAGGAGAGAAATGCAGAATATGATTAGCTTCTAGTATCTCAGTAATTCATTTTTATGTCATTATAGAAACCATATAGAATATGGACATAAAAAGAGCTGACATGCTGTGGATAACCCTAATCTCTAGAAATTTAAAAAGGAAACCTCTAAAGATAAGTAAGACTTTTTAATTAAAGCAGCAGTGACCAATATAATTAAATTTATAGGTCTGTGGGAAAAAAGGGAAGAAAATTACCCCAGTCGAAGGAAAGATAATGATTTCTTATGCATAATACACATGTGCACACAAAAGAAATCAAGCCTCTATCTGCTGGGTCCTGTCACTTCAGAGAATTTTCTGGTTCATTTGCAGTGACAAGAGAGGCACCGTGCCCTGATCTGGCAACTCAAGCGGCCCCTGAAAAATGAGACTCTGGGTGAGCGCAACACCTCTGTGATGGGAAAGATGGCTTCCTGTATTTGTTGAAGAAAATGCAGCTCCTGTTTTAAATAAAACTTTTGGTTCAAAGCTTTCGCTGGGAAACGTGCAAAGGTGAGGAAGAGCCCACTGTTTGTGACCTGGTTCCCTACCCCCAGCCCCTCCTCCTACATTCCATCTCATTCCCCACCCCCCTCTCACTCAGCCTGAAGCAGGAATGCGGGAGGGGTGGGGCGTGCAGGGGAAATTGATTCTTAGAAAGAAAAATAAATAAATAAGAAAGATTCACAGACAAACTTAAAACAAAGCAAAAAAGAAAAAAGGCTTCTGAGAGACGTATAAAAGATTTAACCGACTCATTGCAAAATTAAAAACTGGATATGAAGTTTCCTCAAAAAATTAAGAATAGAACTACCATACCATCCAGCTATTCCACTGCTGGGTATTTATCTAAAGAACATGAAAACATGAATGCATAATGATACATGCACCCCTATGTTCATGGCAGCCTTATTCACAATAGCCAAGACTTGAAAGCAACCTAAGTGCCCATCAAGGGACGAATGGACAAAGAAGATGTGGTATATATACACAATGGAATAGTACTCAGTCATAAGAAACTATGAAATCCAGCCATTTGTGACAACATGGATAGACCTTGAGAGTACTATGCTAAGTGAAATAAGTCAGAGGGAGAAAGTCAAATACTGCATGATCTCACTCATAAATATAAGATAAAAACAGTAACAAACAATCACACAGAGACAGAGATTGGATTGGTGGTTACCAGAGGGGAAGGGGGAAGAGAGGAGGACAAGAGGGGTGATTAGGCACACATGTGTGGTGATGGATGGTAATTAGTCCTTGGTTGATGAACACAAAGTAATCTACACAGGAATTGAAATATAGTGACGTACACCTGAAATTTATATAATGTTATAAACCAACGTTACTGCAATAAAAAAAATAAAATGAATTTAAAAATTAAATTAAAAACTGGCAATATGAAGCATTACATCACACAATCAAGCAATACACGTAATTCTGATATATGTGCAAACAACATATATGTATATGATGCATGATATACGTATGTATAGTAATTATTTCCTCAATTTTTTCCCCAACAGGGACAGATGAGAAATAGCGAGTGAGCAAAGAGAGAAAGAAGAGGTGAAAAAAGGTGAGGAGGGAATAGAAGAGAGAGAAATGTGGAAGCCTCTGAGGGTGGGGTCAGTCAGGGAAAGCGCTGGTAGAAGACAAAGGATCAACAGCCACTGAGAGAAAATCGCCCAGTCAAGAATGAACCTGGTGGAAGGGGCTAGAGTGGGTGACCCAGCCCGAGTGACAAAAAGACACAGGAGGTCAAGGTTCAAATTTGCACCCCATCCCTACCCCTCCCAGAGTACCTGCGTGCCATGCAGGAGGAGAGGCCTTATGGGAAAATGGCAAGAAATATCTCACTGAGAGTCCGGTGCCTCTTGTCCGGCCTTTCCTCTCAAAGGGATGAGCATTTCCAGCTGGAGAAAGAGAGTGAGGGCCAAAGATGGGGAAACAAATGGTATTTGTAGGAAAAAAAAATCCCTCAGCAAAGGGAAGAGAAAGCAGACATCCTGGGCACCACAGCCAAGCCTGGCAGCCCCTCTCAGAGCCCTGGAGATGTCAACAGAGACAGAGAGAAAGAAAAAGTCACAGCTGGAAGGAAGGAAGGCAGAGTAGAGGTGCAGCGTCCACACGAAGCTATCCTCCTTCCGTCAATTATAGGGATTTGTAGAGAGACTTGAGAAACAGAAGACAGGGGACACTTGTAAAAATTACCTTACCTAAAACTCAAGTTAATAGGGCCAACAGTTATAAGCTTTTAGATTTGGGGGAACCAAGGAAAATTTCAAAGTAGGAAGACACTAACTTACCATTTTAAAGGATCACTCGATGTAAAATAGAAAATGGACTGGAGGGAAGAGATATCTCACGTAGATGGGGAGATCTGATACTCTCCAACTCCCTAAAATTCTGAAAAAATAATCAGGGTGTCTAAATTTCAATTCATTTTGAACATATGATTTCTATGATTCTCAAAAATTATGTGGTAACTATCTGCTAGACTAAAAGATTTCCTCCATCCAACACCACTAGAAAACTCATCTCCACAGAAGAAAGCAGTGTCTTGATATTTGCACGTACTGTCATTCCTTAAAACAGTTTGTAAATCACCTAAGTAAATATTTCAATACTTAATCGAGATATTCTGTTCTCAGTTAAAAATTACATACTCCAACCTGACAAACCGCCTTAGTCATCAAATTTGGTCCTGAAAGACTTCCAATTGTTTCCAAACATCAAATCAATCCTCCTAGGGCAAAGATTTGTCAATTTTACTATTTAAGAAAAAATCTGAGACAAGTTCTGACTGTATTTATTTTTAAAAGTCAAAACTGGTTTAAGCAACAGAAACATTTGAGCAACATTATTTTAATAAGCTTATGGTCTCAGAGAGTGATTAGGTGGTAGAGGGCATTGGGATACAATTTCCAGCATGAGTATTTTTTAAAAATCAGACATGATTTTATATCATATGAGACATTTGTGTTCATTGGAGTGATGGAGGGACAATGCAGAGAATATATGTATATATTCCATGCAGTGGAGGCATCATCAAGATTCTAATGGAACACTTTTAGAATCTCATTATTCTTGAGGTTATAGGCCAAACAAAATGTAATTACGGTACATGCAAACTAGCCACATCATAACCAAACATTCTGCTCAGTTTCACTTTTGTAAAACAAAGGAAGTGATAGCATTCCTTTGGTTCAGTTTCTAAACTTCTGCTGCTTAAAAAAGGATACATTAATATCCATTAATGCAAGATCCCATTAAACAGTCATAGAGAAAGGCCAATTGCTTTTATTTCTGACAACATATCTTTTCCTGGCTAGCCCACAATGGCTTCAACCCATTCAGAGAAGGGCCAGAGAATCCTTACAGTCCAGAGAGCTAATTCTCCTGTCCTCCACTAAATATATTCTCCTAAAAATTGCCAAAGGTCGTTTCTAAAAATCTACAGTGAAATTCATAAAATATTGGGGGTAGGTGATAAATATTCTGTAAGAAAATTTGCTGTTAGAATTAAATATATATCAGCAGCAACCGAACCAATTACCCAACTACACAACACATTTTGAAACACTGTTGGCCAGCTGTACCACTTACTGCAGTGTAAGAATTGACGCCAGAACAAACTTCAGACATATTCAATGTTTCAAAAACACAACTAAGAGACAAAAGGGATTAGAAAAAATTTTTTTCTAGCTTTGTTGAGATATAATTGACATATAACGTTGTGTAAGTTCAAGGTATACAATGTGTTGATTTGATACACTTAGATATTGTAAAATAATCACCACCCTAGTGTCAGCTGACACCTCCATCACCTTGTATAATTATTCTCTCTTTGTGGTGAGAACATTTAAGATCTACTCCCTTAGCAACTTTCAAGTATATAATACTGTATTATGAATTATAAACACCATGCTGTACATTAGATCCTCCGAACTTATTCATCATATAACTGGAAGTTTGTACTCTTTGACCCACATCTCCCTATTTCCTCTACCCCTCAGCTCCTGGGAACCACCACTCTACTGCTTCTATGAGTTCAGCTTTGCTAGATCCCACATATAGGTGAGATCATACAGTATTTACCTTTCCTGTCTGACTTATTTCACTTAGCATAATGCCCTCAAGGTCCATCCGTGTTGCTGCAAATGATAGGATTTCCTTCTTTCTCGTGGCTAAATAATATTCCATTCCATATGTATATATACCACATTTTCTTTATCCATTTATCTGTTGACAGACACTTAGATTGTTTCCATTTCTTGACTATTGTGAATAATGTTGCCGTGAATATCAGAGTGAAGATACTTCTTCAAGATCTTGTTTTCATTTCTTCTGGATATATACCCAGAAGTGGGATTGCTGGATCATATGGTAGTTCTATTTTTAGTTTTGTGAAGAAACTCCATGTTGTTTTCCATAGTGGCTGAAACAATTTACATTCCCACCTGCATGTGTTCCCCTTTCTCCACATCCTCACCAACACTTGTTAACTCTTGTCTTTTTGATCATAGCTATTCTAACAGATGTGAGGTGATATCTCATTGTGGTTTTGATTTGTATTTCCCTGATGATTAGTGATGTCGAGCACCTTTTCATGTACCTGTTGGCAATTTGTATGTCTTCCTTGGAAAAATGTCTATTCAGTTCCTCTGCCCATTTTTTCATCAGGTTGTTTGTCTTTTGGTTATTGAGTTGTATGAGTACCTTGCATACTTTGGATATTAACCCCTTGTCAGATATATGATTTGCAAATATTTTCTCCCGTTCTGTAGGTTGCTTGGAAAATTTCATGATAGTTCTACCAGGTAACACCTTCCATGAATAGCTAACCTTAAGGTTATTTTTTTAATAGCTTTATTGAGGTATGATTACAGAAAATCCACCCACTATAAATATAAAATTTGATGATATTTTGCGTATTTGTTTCATTGTGTAATTATCATACCTACCATGATCCAGTTCTAGACCATTTCATAAAGTTTCCTTGTGCCCAGATACTGCCAACCCTCAATCCCAGGCAACCACTGACCTATTTTCTGTCTCTATAGATTTGCCCTTTCTGATCATTTCATATAAACTGAACCCTGTAGTTTTTCCTGCCCAGCTTTTTTCACTTAGCACCGTCTTTAAAGCTCATCCAGCTTGTAATGTGTAACAATAGTTCATTATTTCTTACTGCTGAATACAATTTCATTGTGTGGGTATACCACATTTTGTCTATCCATTCACCAGTGGATGAACGTTTGAATGTGAATATTCATAACATCATTATTTATAATAGCTTCGAACTAGAAACCATCCAAGTCTTTGTGTGGACATACGTTTTAATTTCTCTTGGGTAAATACCTATGAGTATAATTGCTGAGTTGTATGTTAAGTCTATGTTTAAGCTTTTAAGAAAAAGCCAAATTGTTTTCTCAAGTGGTTGTACCATTTTACATACCTGTCAGCAGTGTGTTAGGGTTCCAGTTTCTCCACGTCCTCATCAACACTTGGTATTGTTAGACTTTTTCATTACATTACTTTTTCATTCGAGTGAGTGCGTAGTAGTATCTCACTGTGGTTTTGATTTGCATTTCTCCAATAACTAGTGATGTTGAGCACTTTTTCAAGTATTTATAGCCATTCTTTTTTCACCATTTGGGATCACACTTTAATAGTCACTCTGGGGCATTGGTGGGATACCCCACAACTACGAGAGTCATACTACAGTGGGACAATAAAAGTCAATGGTTGAAAGGAAGAAGCAAGTCATCCCTGTGCTCACACGGGCTCCCAGAGGAGAAGGGGTCACCAGGTCACCACGGGATGGAAGCTGTGGAGATCTGGTGCCTGGTGTGAAACGGTGTAGGGGCTCCCCACAGCCAGCACCCCTGAGCACAGAGGTGCACCTGGAGGACGCAGGTATGAGGGAGCTGTGGGTACACCTCCCTCCACACACAGATGCTGTGCCATTTCTTCTTTGGCAAAATGACTATTTAAATCTGCCAATTTTTTTTTTTTAAAGATTTTATTTTTTCCTTTTTCTCCCCAAAGCCCCCCAGTACATAGTTGTATATTCTTCGTTGTGGGTCCTTCTAGTTGTGGCATATGGGACGCTGCCTCAGCGTGGTTTGATGAGCAGTGCCATGTCCGCGCCCAGGATTCGAACCAACGAAACACTGGGCCGCCTGCAGCGGAGCGCACGAACTTAACCACTCGACCACAGGGCCAGCCCCATAAATCTGCCAATTTTTAATTGGGCTATTGTCTTATCATTTAGTTGTAGGAAAGTTTTAAAATATATATTTCATATATAAGCCCTCTATCAGATATACAAATATATGTTTTGCAGTAAGCTATAAATATATCCTCTGTGTGTGGGTGTGTGTGTGTGTGTGTGTGTGTGTGTGTGTGTCTAGTCTATTCTAGGTACAAGTCCTCTATCAGATTTGCAAATATTTTCTCTTAGTCTGTGGCTTGCTTTTATTTTCTTGATGGTGTCTTTGTTTCTTTTTGTTGGGGAAGATTTGCCCTGAGCTAACATCTGTTGCCAAGCCAATCTTCCTCTTTTTGCATGAGGAAGATTCTCCCTGAGCTAACATCGGTGCCAATCTTCCTCTATTTTATGTGGGATGCTGCCAAAGCATGGCCACAGACCAGTGAGGTAGGTTCACACCCAGGAACCAAAGCCAGGCTGCCAAAGCAGACCATGCTGAACTTAACCACTAGGCCACAGAGCCAGCCCCCTTAATGGTGTCTTTTGAAGAGCAAAGGATTTTCATTTTGATGAAGTTCAATTTATCAATTTTTTAAATGAAAGGTAGCTTTGGTGTCTATCTAAGGTCAAAAAGATTTTCCCCTATGTTTTCTTCTAGGAGTTTTAGAACTTCAGCTCTTACATTTGAGTCTATGATCTGTTTTAAGTTCATTTTTGTGTATGATGTAAAGTTTAGGTTGAGGTTTCTTTTTTTCCTATGGAAAAAAATGCTAACTGTTCCAGAACCATTTGTGGAAAAGATCATCCTTTCTCCTACTGAACTGACTTTGCACTCTTGTCAAAAATCAGCAGACCATAAATGTAAGAGTTTACTTCTGGATTTAGTTGACTAAACTTCATTCCATTAATCTATATGTTTTTCCTATGCCAATACTACAGTATTAGTTGCTATACCTTCATGATGAAATTGGGCAGTGTAAGATGTCCAACTTTGTTCTTTTCCAAAATTGTTTTGGCTAGTCTAGATCCTTTGCATTTTCATATACATTTAGGATCAGTTTGCCAATTCTTATTCCCCCAAAAGAAGCTGTTGGAATTTTGATTTTAATAGTGTTGAATCTTTAGATCAATCTGGGGAGAACTATCATCTCAACAATATTGACTGTTCCAATCCATGAACATGGAATGTCTCTCAATTATTTAGATCTCCTTAAATTTCCATCAGAATGTTTTCCAGTTTTCAGTGTAAAAGACTTGCTCTTCTTTTGTTAAAATTTTTCCTAAGTATTTTATTCTTTTGGAAGCTACTGTAAATGGAATTGTTTCTTAACTTCAATTTTGGATTGTTTGTTCCAATACATAGAAAAATAATTGATTTGTGTATAATGATCTTTAACCTGAAACTGTGCTAAATGCTCTTATTAGTTTGAATAGCTTTTTTTGTCATCTCCTTAGTATTTTCTATAAAGGATCATGCTGTCTGAAAACAAAGAGAGTTTTACTTTTTCCTTTCCAAACTAGATGCCCTTAACTTCTTCTTCTTGCTCTATTTCACTAGCTGGAGTCTCTAGTATGATGTTGAAAAGGAGTAGTAAAAGCATTCAGTTCACTATTAAGTATTATGTTAACTGTGGATTTTTCATACCTGCCCTTTATCAAGTTGAGGAACTTCCCGTTTGTTCCTTGTTTAACATGAGTTTTTTAAAAGAAATGGGTGACATATTTTGTCAAATGCTTTTTCTGCGTTTATAGAAATTATCATTAATTAATCATGTAGGGTTTTTTTTTTGTCTTTTATTGTATTAATATGGCATGTCACATTACAGTCAGCCCTCTGTACTTGCAGGTTTTGGAGCCTCAGATTCAACCAACCATAGATTGAAAGGCCTACAGTTGTTGCATCTGTACTGAACATGTACAGACTTTTTTTCCTTCTCATTATTCCCTAAACAACACAGTATAACTATTTACTTAGCATTTACATTGTATCAGGTATTACAATTAATCTAGAGATGATTTAAAGTAAATGGGAGGATGTGTGTAGGTTATATGTAAATACTACACCATTTTATATAAGGGACTTGAGCATCTATGGATTTTGGAATCCATGGGGAGTCCTGGACCAAATCCCCTACAAACACTGAGGGATGACTTTGGAAATTAAACTAACCTTGCATTTCAGGGATGAATCTCACTTGGTGATGATGTGTCATCTTTTTTTAGATGTTGCTAGATTCAGTTTGCTACTATTTTTTTAAAGGTTTTTGCATCTATCTTCATGAGGAATATTGGCCTGTAATTTTCTTTTCTTGTGATGTCTTTGGCTTTGGTATCAGGGTAATACTGGCTTCAAAGAATGAGTTAGAAAATGTTCCCTCTTTTTTCTGAAACAATTTGTCTAGAATTGATATTTTTTTCATCTTCAAGTAGTTGATAAAATTCACCGGTGAAGCCATTTGGGACTGAAATTTTATTTGTGGGAAGGTTTTTAGTTACTACTTCAATCTCTTTACTTGTTATGCTTCTATTCAGATTTTACATTTTTTCTTGAGTTAATTTTGGTAATTAATGCCTGTCTTGGAATTTGTCCATCTTATCTAAGTTGTCTAATTTATTGGCATGGAGTTATAAAATAGTCCATATATAATTTTTTTGATATCTGTAGGGTCATGGATATCGCCTCTTTCATTCCTGATTATAGTGATTTGTGTCTTCACTCTTTTTTTCTTGGTCAGTCTAACTAAAGGTTTATCAATTTTCTTCATCTCTTCAAATAACCAATTTTGATTTCATTGGTTTTCTCTATTGTGCTTGCACTTTTTATTTCATTGATTTTTACTCTTTATTATTCCACTCCTTCTGCTTGCTTTGGGTTTAATTTGCTCTTCTTTTGCTGATTTACAGTGGAAGCTTAGATTATCGATTTGAGAATCTTTTTTCTAACATACGTATTTAAACCTGAAAATTTCCCTCTAAGTACAACTCTAGCTGCATCTATAATTTTTGGTACATTGTGTTCTCATTTTCATTCGGATCAAAATATTTCTTAGTCTCCCTTTTGATGTCTTCTTAGATGTATGTTTTATTTAAAACTGTGTCATTTAATTCCCAAATATTTGTCTAGTTCCAAAATTTCTTTCTGTTATTGATTTCTACTTTGATTCTGTTATGGTTGAAATGGTTTCAATCCTTTTAAATTTATTAAGACTTGTCTTATGGCATAGCATATGGTCTACCCTGGAAAATATTCCTTTTGCACTTGAAAAGAATGTATATTATGTTGTTGTTGGGTGGAGCGTTCTATAAATGTCATTTTAAGCCACTTAGGTCAAGTTTGATAGTGTAGTGCAAGTCTTCTATATATTTGCTGATTCTCTATTTAGTTACTCTATCAATTATTGAAATCTTTAATTTTGGAATCTTCAGCTCTGACTGTTGAATTTAGACATCTCTTCTTTCCTTCTGTCAGTTTTTGGTTCATGTATTTAGAGGGCACTGTTGTTACATACATATATTTACAACTGTCACATGACTTCATGTATTGATTCTTTTATCATTATGAAACGTCCATCTTTGTCTCTAGTGATACTTTTCGGCTAAAGTTTATTTTGTCTGATATTAACATAACCACTCAAACTCTCTTACGCTTATTATTTGCATGTTATATCTTTTCTACCTTTTACAGTCAATCTATTTGTGCCTTTAACCCTAAAGTGTATTTGTTGCAGACAGTATATTATTAGATCTTGCTTTTTCATCCATTCTGGCAATCTCTGCCTTTTGATTGGGGTGTTTAGTTCACACACATTTAACATAGTCATTGATTTGGTTGGATTTACATTTGTCATTTTGCTACTTGTTTTCCATGTCTCAAGTCTCTGATTCTCTTTTACTTCTTTATTTTGGGTTAATGGATATTTTCTAGTGTACCATTTTAATTCCTCTTTTTATGTTTTAATTTTTTTTTTTCCCTTAAGCTATTTTCTTAGTGGTTGTAATCTTGGGATTACAATATGCATCTTAAATTATAACAATCAACTTCAGTCTGATTCTGACTTAATTCTGGTAAAATATAGAAATGTTGCTTCAATACAGCTACATTTTCCCCCTCCTCCTTTATCTTAGTATTGTCACACACATTACACATATATATGTCATAAACCCAACAATATGGTGCTATAATTATTGTTTTATACAATTTTAAATGTATTTTCAAGAACTTAAGAGAAGAAAGGAGAAAAATAAATTTATACAGTCTTTTATTTTTACTCAGACATTTTCTATTTCTAACGGTTAGTTTTATGTCTTCCCATCTATTCTCTACCTCAAACTTCTCTTCTACTTCCCTCATAGTGGCCCAGCCACAGGAAAACATGACACCACAGAAAACATCCTGAAACTAACAGCTGGCCAAAAGTCAGATTTCTGATATATAAATTCTGAAAGAAAGAAACTTTTTCAAAAATGATTCAAGTACCATCTTCCTAAATAGCCTCTTGCTAGAAGCAATCTTGCTGTGTAAAATGAAAGAGCAATTTAACCTACTGTTTCACATTCTTCTATTTGGAGGGCAACTTACTACGACTTATGAACCTCATCCTTGAATAGTTGCTGATTTTTTTCCTTCCCACAGATATTCTTGGCAATATCCTTTGTTGTGCATTTCTAAAATCCAGGTGTTTCCCTCTACCTCTCAATGAGCCGGTTCATTTCCTAGGTGTGATTACTCGAATATTCTTCCTGGGTATTATTTAATGAGGGAGTTAGCAGGTGAATATCTTTCTGGCTTGTGGCAACTGAACTCATACTTAAATCTACAGTAAACAACACCCTGGAAAAAATCCCTCTACATTCAAACTCTTTCAACTTTGGGATAATTAATTGAACTCTTAGACTTCTAAGTTTGCATTCCAAAAGAACAGTAAAATAATTATTCTTGGACCTGTTAAAACTCGACTAAATATTTCATAAAGATATAATTATGGTTTCAGGACATCACTAAGAAAATATTCCAACATGTCATATCTGTTTAATTGTATGTATAAACCTATGTATGCAATTGCTTCATAAACGTAAATACATATTTGCTTTCTATATATTTTTCTGTTCTTTTTTTTACTGCTGGTGGTTTGGGATTCCTTAAATTACTGTCCACAAAGCTTCTCACCATTTTAAAATAGGAATATAATATTTATAGGTATGAGATTTCATACCTACAAACTTTCATTCTTTTATCAATTCAACTACTGGGTCTGCTTAATTCACAGTTGAATTAATAAAAGAATGAAAAAGAAGGAAAGAAAGAAGAAAAAAGAAAGAAAAAAGAAAATATAAGCTAAGAAATGTGGTGAGATTTGGGAAGAAATAATCTGCATCTGCTTTGCTTTATCTAATTATTATCCCTTGTTTGATCCAATTACCTGGGAGCAAAACCTTGGAGCCCTGAAGAGAAGGAAGTATAGAGAATCAGGTTCAGAGGAAAGTCTAAAGAAATTGTATATTAGTCACCAATGTGCTTTAATTAAAAAAGGTAAAAAGGACATTCTTCTCCCTCTAAACAAAGACCCATTGAAATGGAAACTAATGATATCTTCAGGAAAATAGAAAGAGTTTGATGCAGAAAATAACTAACATCCTACACAGTAATATTTTGTTATTGGCAAACAGAAAGCAATAGTTCAAAATTTATCAAGCTTATCAGTTCTACCTAATTAAGGATATAGCCAGAGGGTATCATAAACAAAACTCTAATAATTCACTTCTGAGCTCCTGGTCCGAGTGAAATCTAATATCCTTCTTGAAATGTGCTTGGTGGTCTCTGCTCATCTTGACCTTCGTCCAAAAGGCAACCACATGGAAACACTCTGCTCTGCTGAGGCCAGGGATGGAGATATTGAGATTACACTCTTGTCATCTATGACAAACCCTTGTCTCAGCCAAAATACTGCCAGAGGATGCATGAAATTTGTATGTGGTTCTTTGAGGAAGAAGGCCTATAGAACCTGGAGGAGGATAATTTAAGAATTTCTATTTCAATTACTGCCACTATCTCCACTCCATTTATTCCAAAATGAAGCCCAACATTTTCCCAGAAAACCTCCCTTCTCAACTTAGAAGATGTTTCAGTCTGAAACTTACTTGTTCACCGGGTGCGTGGATGAGGGTCAAGAAAGGTTCTCTAAAGCTAAAATTAGAAACTGTAGAAATAATGGGTGAATGCAAATTCAAAGACCCTCAGGCTCCTTTCTTCTCCTCATCTTCTACTCCTCCCCCGAATTCTCCATCTTTTTCTTTGGAAGTCACTTCTTATCCCCTTTCAGTCTATGGTCAGAGGGGAGAGTGTTTGGGTCCCTCCCAAATCTGTGTGTGGAAGCCCTAACCCTCGACGTGATGGTATTTGGAGATGGAGCCCTTGAGAGGTAATTAGGTTTAGATGAGGTCATGAGGTTGGGGCCACCATGATGGGAGTACTATCCTTGTAAGGAGAGGATGAGATCAGAGGTCCCTCTCTCTCCACCTGTGAGCACACAGTGAGAAGGTGGCCATCGATAAGTCAGGAAGTGAGCACTCACCAGCATCTAACCATGCTGGCACTCTGATCTCAGACTTCCAGCCTCCAGAACTGTGAGAAACAAATGTCTGTTGTTTTAGCCACCCAGTCTATGGTATTTTGTTATGGCAGCCTTATCAGACTAAGAAATGAGAGATGTGCTTAAGAAGGGATAGTTGTTCTCAGGCTACAACTCTGTGTCACACTGAGATATGGGTGGCTGTAAGAGCCAACAGACAAGAGGAGCAGGGCAACATGAGTCAGGCAGGCAAGGCATCTCTGCCAAGAGTGGATATGACTGGAAGGGCCAGGGAGATAAATGAGTCAGAAGCAGGAAATCCACTTCTCAAAAGAATTGAATGCAGCAGGAAATACACAAGTGCTGGGTCTACCCAGTGATAAGTCAGCAGATACTCTCTGGCCAAGAACTCAAAGAAGCAGAGAAAGGGATGCAAGAAAAGGGGAAAATTGAAGGCAGACACTGACTTGGGGCAGAAGCTGATCTGTACTCAAGACAGGCTGCAGATACATCCTGGACCTACCTCCACACAAGGTGGTCAGGCTCCTATGTTCTATAATGCCCTCACATTGTAGGTAGCCTAATAAATGATTCCCAGGAGTGGGACTGGCCCCACATGAGATGGTGATAACCTGGAATCATAAAGTCTAGAAACTCAGAGCCAGGAGAAATGAGAGTGACCATTGAACACTCCTAGTTATACAGATGAGGAAATTAAGATCCCCAAAGACTAAATGATATTACCCCCAAGGTTACACCATTAGGAGTACAAAACTAGCTAAGTTACAAAACTTAATGCCCCTTCAGCACTTTGCACACTACATCACGATTATCTTCCCTTACACAGTGTCTGGAGACTATCACACATCACTCTGGCTTAGAGCTCGGCATTCTCTCCAGGCACAATCTTGTCTCAAAGAAATAATTCCTTACACTGGGGTCAAATTATGGAAGATCTAGAATGCAAGCTTATGGAAATTAGATTTTTTTCCTGTCGGTCAAGTTTCTTCATATGAAAATGTTAAAGGCTCCTGAAAGTTCTAAGTGAAGAGTATATATGTGGTGTGCGTGTGTACACACACATTCTCCTGGGAAGAGTTTTTTAAGTAAATTATCATACAGGTAAAGAATCACCACTGTAGATAAAGGAGAGTTAAAGAACATTTTTAAGCTGGAGAATGTCATAACCACAGACTCTTTTTTTCTTCTTTCTTTCTTTTTGGTGAGGAAGATTGGACCTGAGCTAACATCCACGCCAATCTTCCTCTATTTTTTTGTATGTGGGACGCCACCACAGCATGGCTTGACAAGAGATTTGTAGGTCTGCACCCAGGATCTGAACCTGCGGATTCATGCCCATGAAGCAGAGAGCGTGAACTTTAATCACTACATGACCGCGACCAGGCCAGCCCCAGAATCTTTTTTCCTGGATTACAAAGAAATTGGGATTCTACTTCTAAAATACTGCTTCTAACAACCATCCTGACTTATTCTTAAAGAAGCTAAGTTTTTCTTCTGTCTGTTTCACGAACTCAAAGAAATAAATATTACCCTACTAAGTGTTAGAGACTCTGTGAGCAAATACTTCTAAGAATGTAACTCCCATTCTTACCCATTGGAGCCACGTTGTCGAGATGACGAATCCTGTTCGCAGGTCCAGATATGCTGAGGAACTTGTTCTGGGCTGGCAGAGGAGGAAGAGTGACCGTCCCTAACCTGGAGTTCACCTGATGTTCTGAGAAGCCATACTCCAAGGTCTGGTTCGCTACTTTGTCACCTGCCCTTTCACTATGTGCGACAGGAATGGTTCCTGTTCCCAGCCCACCTGCAGGGCTTGCCCTTAGCAAAAGTGACAAGTAGGAAGAGTTCGCCTTCATTAGTCTCTGCAAACTTTTTGACTTCAGGCTTCTAAAAGTTGAGTGGGACAGCTAAGTAGTTTGTGGTTTTCAAATCATATGGCCTATTTCGCTATAAAATCCTCCTTTCGTCCAAGCCCTTTCCTCCAATTTTATTGACATCTCCGGCTCCTCCTCTCTGTCACTTCCATGCTAAGAAGAGGATTCACAATGGGGTCTGGGACCTTTGTGTTTTTGGAAATGTATATCAATGAGTTACCTCTCCCAAAGGTGCTAACATGGAGAATTAATCTCTAGATGTAGAATAAAAGGATTTCTCAAGGAGTAATATCGCCAATAAGCTATTCAGAGAGGTAAGGACATTTTCTGAGCGCCTAACATCATGCCAGAGGGTCCCACCGTCTTGCGCATATGCACCTGTAAGCTGGGCTACTGGGAATTTTCCTGTAACACAAAACAACGTTTGGAAGGAAAGTGGAGAATGCTGACTCCAAAATAGTTACAGAGTAATCACCACAGAGTCTCTCCAAATGTGTATTTTAAATCTGTTGACAATTCTTCTCTAAGTACTAGTGTGTATGTATCTACTTAGCACTAAAAAAAGGCTGAAGAAGAAAACTTCAGTTTCTACATGCAAAATGTTCTTTTAAATAACAAAAAAAATGCAGATGTTGCGAGGCTCACATTTCCAACCAGGCCTGTAAAAGATCATTTTACACCAGGACTCCCACAAGGAGCTCTGAGAAGCCAAGAATCACGGGCTCATTTTTCATACAAGCCAGAGAATTGTTTTGATCCCTTCCACACAGTTTGCAGAAGTCTTGCTAACGCAAACCATACCATTTTGAGTTCAGTAAATAGCAAACACAAAATGACTAAGCGTTTTAAAAATATTATTCCTTCAATAACCTTGAGAGCAGGAACCAGAACATCAGTCTGAATCCTGGAGAAGCCCAAAGCCACACCCTAGATCTTTCCCCTTGGTCACCAGGGAACGCTGGCCTTCACCTTGATTGCTTTGAAAAAAGTGGCAGTGTTCTCCTGTCTCCAATTTATATCTGACGTGGTTATTCCCACTCTGCTGTGCCCTGGCCAGAAGAGCATTGCTAAGTCTTCTGCTTTTCTAAAAGTTGAACAAATACGGCTTATAAAAATTCAGTCTGACAGTTAGCAAGTTGGAGGACTTCAAATCATGTGGTATATCTTGCTATAGATTCTAACACTGTAACCGAAACAACGTTTCCGTGAAATCTAATTTTGACCAGCTAGTTACAAGCAATGGGCATTATCAAGCAGAATATTTTATAATTCAAATAGACCATTAATCTATTTTCTGCATTTTGGAAAAATCCGCATTGGGATTTGAGCTTTCCCAGTTTTCTTCTACATCCATCGATCCGCTATGCGACATGCAAAGTCCCTCTCCTGGCTTTAAATTCCATTATCTTGAGGAGGGACTCAAAATGCCTGTCCCTCCCACGAGGGAAGGAGGAAAACATTCCAAAATGATCTTGGGTGCTTTTGGATTCAAGATGACCGATCAAACATGTTTGTGGCCCCCTTCTCTTAAAAATAATCCCTCAAGTCACCCCAAAACAACAACGATGGGGCAACACAAAGTTTATGTTTAATGAAACCAGAAGATACCCAGAACTGAGACAATGATACATAAAGATGGAAAGAAAATGGAAGAATGGTAAACACTTTGCAGAGGAGGGAGGGTTCAGATTTAACTGTTGGTAGGGATGACAATCCTGAGAAATAAGCCAGTGTGCCGTCTCAGAATCTAGAAGAGCTCAAGTTTTGGAGACATCAGTTTCAGCACGAAAGAGGTACATTTGAGATAGGAGATAAACACAGGGAAATTGTGTGGAATTCTATACAGGAAACAAATTGACCCTGGTCTTCTTCTCAACTTTTACTGAGGAAAACTTCCAAAATGGAGAAAACTATAAACAAATAACTCCCCTCTCCTCCCTCTGAAAGAAAAACTCAAGAGGAAATAAAAACAATGCAGAAAGCAGAAGAAAACTTCAAAATATTACCATCATGAAAGAAGAATAAGGTGCTATTTAATAACAACAATAATAATAATCAGCATTTAAGAGCTCTTGGAAGTTAATGAGATGCAAACTCATAAATTCAATAAAGCAACTGGAAGATAAAGCAGACTTTTCAAAAAATGATAAAGATGGACAACAGGAGGAAAAAAAGCAAGAAAATTAAGGGTTAGACAAGACTGTCCAATACCCAAATAATAGGAGTTCCAGAAAAAGAATACAGAGGAAACATTAGTGAGAACATTATAAACACAAGAAAAAATTCTAGAACTGTAGTAAATGAAGCTGAACCTCCAAACTGAAAATGTCCATTGAGTGAATATTTTTTTAAACGACCTTCATCAAGACACATTATCGTATTTGAGGACACGAAACAAATCACAAATCCTAAACACTCTGAGAGAGGAAACCCAGTTTACATAAAAGAAGCAGGGGTCAGAGCAGCATTGGGCATTGTGCTAGTCTGCTTGGGCGGCCATAACAAAATATCATTGACTGGGGGGCTTAAACAACAGATATCTGTTTTCTCACACTTCTGGAGGCTGGAAGTCCCAAGATCAGGGTGCTAGCATGGTCAGGTTCTGGTATGAGCTCTCTTCCTGGCTTGCAGACAGACACCTTCTTGCTGTGTCCTCACCTTCTTCTGTGCACGTGGAAAGAGAGAGAGAGAGATCTTTCTCTCTTCCTTTTCTTATTAGGCCACCAATCCTATCGAGTTAGGACCTCACCCTTAGGACCTCATTTAATCTTAATTACCTCCTAAAAGCCACATCTCCAGACACAGCCACATTGGAGGTTGGGGCTGCCACATACGAATTTTGGACAATTCAGTCCATAGTAGGCATCTCAACAGCAATATTGGAAGCTAGAAGATAATGGAGAAATACAGGAAGGAATCATTAGGCCGATAATTTCTCAGAAACATCAACAGTGTTCAAAGGAGACTCTAGAATTACAACTACAACAAATAACAAATGTTCATTGTTTACATAACATAATAATAATAGCTTCATAGATGAATTTAATTTTTTATTAAGTCATGCAACTAAAGTGAGAGAGGATGGGAGAGAAGAGGAAGGGAGGTAGAAGAGCTGAAACACCATGTATCAAAAAAGGAACTCAGTAATATCTAAAACCGATTACTCTGATATGGCTTTAGAGGTTGTGGTAGACACGCTCTAAGGGGACTCCAGTGTGGCATGCCCTTGTCTACTCTCCCCCACCTTAAATGCAGGTGGAAACTGTGACTTGTTTCCAGCCAATAAACTATGGCAAAGGTGAAGAGACTTTGCAGGTGCAATTAAGGTCCCAAATCAGTTGATTTCAAGGTAAAGAAAAGGAAGATTATTCTTGGTGGACCTGAATTAATCAGGTGAAAGTCTTTAGAGAGAGATTTTTCTGCTGAAAGAAGTGAGAGGGCCAGGCGGCAAGGACTATCCAGTGGCCTTGAGGAGCTGAGAGTAGGCCACAGCTGACAGCCAGCAAGAAAACAGGAACCTCAGTCCCACAGCTTCAAGGAACTGAATTCGGCCAACAAGCACGTGAGCTCAGAAGAGGATTCTGAGTTCAAGAATGGAATTCAGCTCTGTGACGTCTTGGTGACAGCTTTGTGAGACCCTGAGCAGAGGAGACAGTGAAGCTGTGCCCGGACCTCTGAACTACAGAAATAATGAGCTAAGAAATGTATGTGATGTTAAGCCATTAAGATTGCAGCAACTTTGTATGCAGTGATAGGCAATTAATGTATGGAAATAGTATTTAGAAAAGTAAGGGAACATGCCACAAGGCATTAACGTGGTTACCTTTGAAATGCTAGACTCAGGAAGGCTGGGGTAGGGGGTGGCAGGTTGGTAGAAAGAAACTATTTTAGTTGTTGTTGTTATGAGGCTTTTGCTATTAGCATTTGACTTGGAAAACTATATCCACTTATTACTTAAAAAAAATTAATTTTTACAGAAGGTAACCTGAGGAAGATTTTAAAATTATAGGACTTATTTCAGACGACATAGGATAATACATATAAAATTGCTTAAAAAATAAAAAGTGCTATAGAAAGCTAGGGACTTGTAATTAAGTTTCAAAATCTCTACCTGTTAGAGATGAATGCTTGTGTCTCCCGCCCCCAAGGCCATGTGCTGAAGCCCCAGCCCCCAAGGTGGCTGTGTTTGGAGACGGGGTCTCTGAGAAAGTAATTAAGATTAAATGAGGTCATAAGGGTGTGGCCCTGAGCGAATGGGATTAGTGTCCTTATAAGAAGAGACAAGTGTGCTCTGTCTCTGCCTGTTCTCTCCATGAACATGTGCTTATGGAAAAGAGGCTACGTGAGGACGTAGTGAGAAGGCAGCCATCTGTTAGACAGGAAGAGAGTCCTCACTAGAATCTGAATCGGCCAGAACCTTGCTCTTAAGCTTCTAGGCTCCAGAACTGTGAGAAAATACACACCTGTTGTTTAAGCCACCCAGTCTGGTATTTTGTTATGGCATCCTGAGCAGACTAATGATAGTCCAATGGTCTGGTGTGTTTTGTAGTTGAATATAATAATTTTTAAGTTCATTCTAATTATTTAAATTTAAGAAGTGCTTTTAAAATATAAAATACAGGGGCCGGCCCTGTGGCTGAGTGGTTAAGTTCGTGCGCTCCGCTGCAGGCAGCCCAGTGTTTCGTTGGTTCGAATCCTGGGCGCGGACATGGCACTGCTCATCAAACCACGCTGAGGCAGCGTCCCACATGCCACAACTAGAAGGACCCACAACGAAGAATATACAACTATGTACTGGGGGGCTTTGGGGAGAAAAAGGAAAAATAAAATCTTTAAAATATATATATATATATGTATAAAATACAGTTGCTTCATGAATGGGAGCAAATAAAACAAGAGCTTCCTTAGTATAATACGTGAATACAACTTAAACTTGCTATTGCTAAGTGAATACATATGTATTGAGAAAATAGCAAAAATAGAGAAAAGAACACAACAAAGCAATTATCTGATAAAAATGTGCACTACCAGTGTCATGCAAGGATGCTTATTGCAGCATTACTTAGCGTAGTGAAAAACCACACTAAATGTCTAATAATTAGAAGGTTAGATAAATTATGTCACAGCCACACATGAAATATTATGTAGTCATTTAAAATCAGTTTTGGAGGAATAATTAATGCCCTAAAACACATTAACATTATTATTAAGAAGAAAATATTACAAAACAGTTTGAACAGTATAATTCAAATTGGGAGTGTGTGTGTTTATGAACAATATATGTCAAATGCCAATGGTTATCACTAGGTGGTAGGATTAGAAGTAGTTTTCTTTTTAGGGCTTTTCTGCATGTTCTAAATATTTTACAATAAACATTTCTTGCTTTTGTACTGTATATGTATACATATTTTTATTTGGAGACCATATTATGATAATTTTGCTCTCACTAGTTCTCAGAGAATTTGACAAGTTGGTTCTTACATTTTAATACAGCAGATAAATCCCAATTTCACAGTTTACCTAGCACATTCTCTTCTCCTAGTAGATGAGAAATGCAAGTGGGCTATAAATCTTGCTGGTAGCAAAAGCAAAAGGAGTTGCAGTCACAAACCATGCAATGGAAAGTGGAGGAATCCATTCTGAGGCTTTGCAGCCTCTGCCGTACTAGGCTGTCCACCATGTCCACCACGTCCACCACACACTGTACTGCTTCCAAGACTGGAAAGTGTGCTAAGAACACAGCAAATTCTTCTGGTGAAAACTTCCTCTGTTCTTCCAGGGACCCTAAGAATTTGGACACTGCTTTCTCCCCAAGATTTAAACGGAATTCCCAAAGGAGAAGAGAAAAGTACACCCCAGCTCTCCTCTCTCATTCCTTCTCTTCTCTTTCCTTCTCCTTATAGCAAAGGACTCCGTTCACTGAAAGAAGGAGACAGCCGACTCTCTAAGCAGTGGGGGAACCACCTCTAAGTGCAGCGCTGAGAATGGTGTGGGCAGAGCTTTCTTATAGGAAGCAGATGTTCCCAGGAGTTGGCAAAACTGTGGAACTATAGTAGTAATAATCAATTTGTTTTTAAATTTTCCCTCACCAGTGTTAGCTGAAACTATGCCAAAAACCACAACCACGTATTGGAAACTATTCCAATAACCAACCACATTGACTCATTGATTCACAAAATTGTTACCAAAAATTAACCATTTAGCCTCATTAAGAAAGGAAGGTAAATGGTGTAGATGATAATTGATAAGCCTACATTTAATTGGAAGTGGTGTTTCTTATCTCACAAAAAAGGAAGTTGGCTATACTATAATCAGCGTCACCTTAAAGGTTCTGTGTGAACCATTAAATGAATGATGTCTGTCTCCAGACCTTCTCACTTACCAGTATCCCCATGCCACCTTCATTTGGGACTATCTCTTTCCACTCCACCTGGAGACCAGGAATTCTACCACAGAACTGCCTGGCAAATAATTCAGTGGATCGGGATGTGGAAGGGATCAGAGTCTCTCATCTCAGGGACCTCCAGGAGTCATACAGATAATCCCGTTGACTGAGGTGGTCTTCCCCTCTCCTCACCCCCATTTCTTGTTTAACTCCTCCTCTCCCTCTCCCACCTCCAACCATCTCTTACAAAGCAGCAACCTTCACTAAACATGTAGAGGAGAACCTGTCCGCAGACATGGGATGGAATATTGTGCTGAGTTACAGAAAAAGTGGTATTAGAAGTTCTTCAGCAAGCTCTGGGCTCACCCCACCCTAAACCACAGCAGCATATACTACTGCACTGATTCTCAAGGGGGAGGGGAGGAGCACGCCCCCTCTCAGAATAAGACATCAGAATACAGAGACCAGAGGTACGTAGTTGGCAAAGCACATTCAGTTGATATAATGTTTATTGACAAAACCTCCAAAAGCAAAGTTCAATAAAATTGGTTTAGTTGGTGGGGATACACAGAGGATAAACTAAGAAAGTATTATATAGGTTTGAAAAGGTTAAGAAACACAGTAGCATTGCAACTCAAATTGAACAAAAGAAAAATCTAATAAGAACTCATACGAATGAAATCATAACATCCAGTGAGCAATCATTTAATCAGCAATGTTCTATCTTTTTGCAAAACCTTCTATAACACCACTGGATAGCGGAGAAATCCTCACGGCTCCCTAGTTCTTAACAATTCTTGAGACATCTTCTCTCTATGGATTCAGCAGGGCTAAGTTCCTTTTTTGAACATGGAAAAATTGAGTGGTGTTATGGGGTGAATTATGTCCTCCCAAAAGATATGTTGAAGTCCTAACCTCCAGTACCTCAGAATGTGATCTTCTTTAGAAAAAGGGTCATTGCAGAGGTAATTAGTTAGGTTAGGATGAGGTCATACTGCGGTAGCACGGGCCCTTAATCTAATAGGATTGATGTCCTTGTAAGAAGAGGAGAAGGGACACAGACACACAGACGCATGATGGAAGAAAGTCAGGTGACGTTGGAGGCAGAGATTGAAGTGATGCATCTAGAAGCCAAAGATTCCAGGGTCTACCAGAAGTCAAGGAAGTATCCTCCCCTAGAGCCTTCAGAGAAAGTATGGCCTTGCCGACACCTCAGTTTCAGACATCTAGCCTCTAGAACTGTGAGAGAATACATTTCCATTGTTTTAAGGCACCCAGTTTGTGGTACTTGGTTAGGGCGGCCCGAGAAAACTAACACAAGTGGAAGAAACTCATGGGCGACTTTCTTCCAACAATTTGTAATTAATGCAATTGATCCATCATGCAATCAATGTGGTTGAGAATTATGAGGAATAACGGCAGCTAGTGAGTTTTCTGTGCCTAAAGTACAAATGAGGCAAACGTTTCATTTTCAGAAATAAGCGTACTAAGATCCTGCTGGTGGAGATATTCAACCATAGACAGGATGCCTATTCAGCAGAAATTTTGGAAAGAACTTAGTTTTTCTATATGAAGAGCTGAAGTCTAGAGACACCATAAGGTGTCTCACTGAATTTTATGCCTCCATCCTGAAGTTCCCCCATGAGAAGTGTGCAGAATCCACATCAAATAAGACTAAGCCTTTTTGGACTTGTCTCAAGGAAAAATACAAGTGTTTGGCAGGTTGTACCAAAAAGCCTGGCATATACCTTAGTTGTTTATATCCATTCTGCCTGGAAAACTCTCTCGGCCCCCTGACATAGACTTTTCCAATGCTTTCAAAACGAAGGATCATGTATTGAGCACCTACCACATTCTAGATTCTAGGTTCGTGTTCTTTTACACTTACAGTCATATTTAATCATGTGCACTTACTCCAGGCTGTGCTGCATTATCATGTCTAAGGTACTATAATAACACCCCTTCTAGAAAAACAATGCAGCTTCCGTATGAAAACCATCCTGCATAGATAGATAAATCATGGTTTGTGAATCACTTCACCATCGACCCATACGATGCTTACTTGCAGGTAAGAGCCAATCTGAGATCTTGTCCTAATAATTGCAGAAGTAGGCCAGGGAGAAGTTCCAATACCAGAAATGGGAGTGGAAGTGGCAGATCACATCTAGGACCTGCAGTGGTGGAGGACTCAGGATGTTATTATTCAATATCACCCATTTAGACGTGCTGGCAAGCACCATGCAAACAGACGCTGTGTGATATACACTGCGATCTAATTAAGGGCGTGGGCTATTTTTCTAAAAGGAAAAGCACTTATTTATCCATTTTAATTGTAACTGCTTTGTTTGTATAGGACATTTTAAGAATTTGCTCCAGAATCAGAAGATATATATGACTTTTCATAAAACCTACAGAGGGTATAAAGAATCATGCAATGACTAAAACCTATGTTCCTATTTCCCCAGTTTAAGAAGCTGGCTTTTTTTTCTCCTCTGATGTAACTGTCACAGTCTGAGAAGTATCTTGAACGAAGACTCTGATGTAAGAGTCTCCAAAGATACAAGGCTGAGTTGATGAAAACTGGCCAAGACTGGTAAATTATGGAATGAAATGTACTCCCATTCCTCTTATCCTACTTACCCTCAGAAGTTTCCAAGTCAGCCCCTTTTTAAACACAAGATTTCTGATTACACAACTAAGAGCCCTTATCTTCCTGTGAATGTGGATAGAGATACTTCTATCCGTGCCAGCCCAGACTCTCCATCTCAGACCTACTGCCAGACTCACTGGATATGGGTTCTCCCATCCTGTATTCCATCCCATTCTTCAGGCTCAACAGTGCCAGGTGCGGCAGTAATACTAGGAGTAGTTAACCCAGTAATCACTGGGGTGAAACGCTGAACCAATAGAGACCCCAGCCCCATAGAACGTCTCTGATAGGGGATGACCACTTGAATGCCCAAAGTAGACTCATTCATGAACATCAACAAAACCCTAGCTGGGATGGCAGAGGAACAGAGCGTCCACGCACACAAGACCTAAGAGAGAGCTCCTGGGCCTCCCTCCTGGAGCCTCCCAAAATCTCCCTGCCACTTCTCCCCAAAGAACTCCAGCCTGCCGATGCCAGAACTAGTAAAAATATCCTATAGCATTCAGTAGACCATTTTCTCAGGATAATCACATCTTTCAAAAACATTTCTGTCTGTCTCAGCATTTTAGAAGATAAAGATGAATCACGAATCTTGCTCTCAGAAAAAGGAGTCGATTCCCCGATCAGATGGCTAAGAAAAGGACTCCATTTTTGAAGATTATTCCTAAATGATCATTATACTAATACAGTCATCTATTAATTGACTGTAGACACTTAAAATACTTCTAATTAATGTTGCTGTTAATTAATGTTAAAAGCGTTTAACCTGTGCCCATCAATTAATGAATGGATAAACAAAATGTGGTATATTCATACAACGGGATATTACTCAGCCATAAAAAGGAATGAGATACTGATAGAAGCAGACCCAAAAGGTCACATGTTATATGATTCCATTTATATGGTATATACAAAATAGACAAATCCACAGAGACAGAAAGCAAATTAGTAGTTGCCAGGGACTGGGGGAGAGAGAATGGAGAATGACTGCTTGATGGACTAGGGGTTTCTGCTTGGGGTAATGAAAAGTTATGAAAACAGATAGTGATAATGGTTGCACAATATTGTGAATGTACTTGATGCTACTAAATTGCACACTTTACCAGGGTTAAAATGGTAAATTTTATCCCAATTTTTTAAGAAAAGGATTTAACCTCTGGGTTTCCATTTCTTCCGCTATATTCTTGAATTTATCTTCTTGGCATGTTACGGAAAATATATAATAAACTATTTTGTGAAAATTTTCAGAAATGGAAACTTGTATGGAAGTGCAGTATAAGAACCACCATGCTGAGCACACGCTCAATGGCCGCAATTGTCCATGACACCAGCTTACTGGGACCACATATTACAGGTGACAGCTGTGCTCCCACACACATCACAAGCCCCTCGACTTCTCTTTTTCTCTCTCCATCCCCACCCCCAGAGGAAAACAGCTCCTAAGATAAATTGCTAGTCACAATTTACCATCAGAACACTATTTAGAAGCATAAACAGCAGTTGTGCTTATTTCTAATGTATTCCAGGTACTTGATATGCTGAGAGCACAGGATGATTTTTTTTCACACCTTTGAACTCCTCAGGGTCAACCTAGACCATTTTGTTGGTTTAAAATACACATTGGTCAAGCATTGTGAGGTCTGCCTGGTGGATAAAGAATGGCAATTTGATTCACCGTGCTGAGATTTTTCTTTAATTTAAATCGCTTAAATTTCAAACTACATCTTTTATTTCTTTCAACAACGTCAAATGTTAGCACATCACTTGCCTCTCTGCTTCTAGAAATGAAGACTAGAAATCTTACTACGAAACATTAACTCAGTGGGCTGGTCTGGCAGAGTAATAGATCTTAGGAACTGCGGTGGCAAAACCTTGCCTGGGCTTCCTCAAGTCACAATAATAAAGCACTGTGATTCTTTTATTGAACCAATAGCATTTAAGTCACAAATATATCTATGCAGAAAGCAATTGTGGCGGCTCCTCCAACAGATGACTGAAGGACCCCTTCAGTACCAGCGTTGATGGGCCCTGGTGCTAACGGTGAAAATAATAGGTTAGATTAGAAAGAACTGCTCAGACCCAGAGCGATCAATGACACCTCAGAATTGCTTATTTGAGCTGTGATCACTCTTATTTCACATGCAAAGCACACTGCATTAGCAACCAGATGGTATCTTCCTTTTCCTGGTGGACTTCCTAGGATTTTCAGACTCTTGCCTGAATTAGTTCACTTTCTCTGGCCGGACTAATAAGGTTTCAGCTAGCTGACAAGCTTGAATACAAAGAAAAATTAATCCCAACAGATAAGCACAACCATTTATTGGGCTTAATAAGAGGAGAAAGAAAAAGAAAGAACAACTTAAACATTAATATAGTCGATACCCTAAAGTCTCATTTTTTTAACCCCTGAAAACTTGTAAAATCATAGGTCTGAGAGGGATATCAGAGGTCAACTATTCAACATGTTGGATTAGTTATCAACTGCTACATAACAAATTACTCCAAAATTTAGTGGCTTGAAACGACAGCATTTATTATCTCACAGTTTCTGTAGGTCAGGAATTCAGGTGCAGCTGACCTGGGTCTTCTGCTTCACGATCTCTCACAGGCTGCAGTCCCAGTATTCACAGGGGCCATAGTCATCTGAAGGCTGGACCAGGGAAGGCTCTGCTTCCAACACCACTCAAGAGATTGTCGGCAGAAGTCCGTTCCTCATGAGCTGATGGATTGAGGCCTCACTCTGTCTCTTGCCATGTGAGCCTTTCCATATGGCAGCTCACAATATGGCAGCTGACTTTATCAAGCAAGCAAAGGAAAGGGCGAGAGAGAGTGCGAACAAAACAGAAGTCTTTTGCAATCTTTTGCAAACTAAGAAGCAAAATCCCATAACTTTTTCTATTTATCAGAAGCAAGTCACGAGGTCCAACCCACACTTAAGAGCAGGGATTACACAGGACACGCATATCAGGAGGTGGGTCATTGGGGGCCATCTCAGAGGCTGTCTGCCAACTGTGTCCATTAGACGTTTCTATCTTCTCCACAGAATCTCCTCTGGCCTCTGCTTTAACCTCTTCTGCCACGAGGAGCTAACTCACCACATCCTGCAGCCCCACCTCATCCCACTTCAGAACGCTAACTACCTAAGCAGTTTTCATAGTTAACCCACCTGCCACTGTTTGGATCCCTGAGATTCTGTTAAATACCCAGAAACTCTTAAGAGACCCTTGAATTCAAGATATTTATAAAGGAGATGTTTAGAGATGGGAATTTTGCTCATGAGATAAGCTCTGGGAAGAGAAACAGAGTTTAGTTATCACAAGGGAATGTTCTCACACAACCATTTAGGGCAATCTCAGCATCACAAGTATCATGGGCCAGCTGTGTAAGGGGAAGACAAGCACCACGCCCATCCCACAGCTGCATTCCCCCTAATGGGCCCTGTGTCTTGAGTTTCCAAACCACCTCGGAGATGCATACAATTTTGTCTGCTTGTCCTTAAAGCTACTAGAGAATGTTTAAAATAACTCTGGACTGTGCTGTCCTTACAGAGGTTCAAAGGAAGGGTGCCAAGGACAGTTGCTGCGGTTGTGAAGCACCCCAGAGCAATCTGCAAAAGGGGAGGGGACAGTGACACAACCCTGGGGATAAGTGGGAAAAGGACTTCCAATCAATTGGGAAAGAAAAAAGCCAAAGGGCCAGAACCCTGAAAACAGTCATATCATAAGCCTCAGACGTCATGATTTTCCAAGAGGCTGTGTTGCATCTGGTCAGGGGCGGTTAGATACACACAAATGTGGACTGGAGCTGGGCAGTGGGAAGGGCAAGAGGGGAGAGAGGCCTGTGTCCCAACTGCATTCTATTCATCCCATTTCCATGGTCACATTAATAATTTTTGTCACACCACACACATTTAAATTAAAAAATATATGTGGGACATGAGTCGCGGTGGGCAGGAGAAGAAAGACCAAAGAGAAACACATCACAAGCTTGTTCCTCGCTCCATCTTCTTTGTGTTGTCTGAAATTCTGTGAACTGCATCCTGAGGCCTAAACTAGTGGACGGTAACGTTATTCACTAACTTAGAGTGTATGTAGCTAAAATCTAACCCACTTTAAAAAAATCCTCTAATAAATTAGAAAGACACTCGACTCAGATAGAAACGGGTTGCAAATGGAAAACTGCATCACTTTGAATCCTAGAAGCAGGTAAAATGCTACCTGAATCGACCTGCTGGAGAGGTTATTTCCAATCAGTACTAATGGTAACATGGTTGCTTGTGGGTGTGTTAACTACCTCTGTCCCTCTCACCTAGCTTTTTCTCTCTGCCATTTGCGCTCTTCTCAGAAATGAACCATGACCTCTCTATTTTGTGTAGTTGTCCTCAGCTTCCAGGGTGATGGTCAGCATCCACCCAACGGGAGTTTAATTTTTGACTTTGCCTGAATTGTAGGGATGAGAAACAAAAAGTGCAAGGTCTATATCCACTCCCTAACTTCAGCACTTTTCCAAATGCCCTGGAGCAAATTCAGTGTGTTCGTTTAGCCTCAAATGCTTAGTCACCAGTAGACGATGAACACAATTCCCAACCAGTGTTAGAAATAACACTACAGGACTGATGACAGTACATAGGAGTGTATTTCTCGAAGATGTTCTGCTAAGAACTAATAAACATTAACCCTTCAGAGATACGTAAATGGGAGTGTGTACAGGGATATAACAAACAGGAACCCAAATTGCACTCAGACTCCCAAAGTGCATTTTAGCAAATCTGAAGTTGTTTGGGAGTCCAGAAATATGTGCATGATAAACCTAAATTAACATATGAGCTGTAGACCAAAGGCTTCCAGAATCCAAGGGGCCTCCAGGCCAGCCAAATAATATGTCCATTCAAATTAACCAGTCTACCTCCATATCTTCCACTCTGTATGGCAGATCTTCAATATAAGTAAAAAATTCAAGAACAGGAAATTATATATTTCCAGATTTATTTAAAGGAAAATTAAGGTGCCTTCAACTAATCCAATTTAAAACTGAATCAATCTATCTTCCCTCTTATCCAATGTCAATGTTTCTATTACGAGCCCCATACTCTGTGGTTCACAAGTAACTAAGCTAATGATAATAAAGCATTTTGTACTTTTGAAAGACACATGCTTTAAAGAGAAACCTATTAGCAAATGAGGAGAAGGAGGCTACGGGATGGTTTCTTCCCCCTTCTTTTTCCACTAGGAAGAAAATGCCTGGTGGGCTTCACCCAATGTGTGCTACATAAATCCTCCATGTGGTTTGTCAGCCATTCTCTTGTGAGATTCGAGATTACAATGAGACCAATCCATGCTCTGTTTCTGGCCTGACTTAATAACATACTAATTGTAATTGACTAAACACCAGGCATCAGCTCACACATGTCAAGATTCATTTCTATCACCATTTTGGATCTATCGTATTCTACAGAGAGGCATGCCGGGAAGAGTCCAGTGGGTCACCAAAACATGGCAGATCTGAGGTCAATATCACAATCTAGAATATGAAGCCAGATGGCCCAAGAGCCAGGGGAGAGAAGCAGGAAGCTAAGGTCAAGCAGGCACTGCAGGATGAGTGAATGAGGTCACTTAACCTGGCCTATTATGATTGTAGCTCTTCACGATGAGTGAGTGAGCTCAGTTCCTCTGAAGATCCAGAGTTGGGGCTTCGCATTAAGGAGTTTTAAAACAGGGCTGATCTCCCATTTAGATAGATCCACCGCTCAAATCATCTAAATATCTTCCTTTCTGGATGCCTCTGCTCTTTCTATTACCCACAATTGGAGTTCACTGCTTTGCGGAATAAGGGAAGGCAGGGGAATGAGACAGTCTTTTAAAAATATGAATTTATCTAGATTTAGGCATAATGAAGATATAAAGAGGCAAGACAGCCTAGTGAAGTTTGACTAGCCCATTAGCACCCTTTGTCAGCATCAAATAGGATTATCCTGAGAAACCGGCACAGAGAGAGGTTGGCCAAGGATCTTCTGAATTTGAAAGGTAGACCACAAATAGAATTCAGGATTTCTGATTCCTACTTTGATGCTCCTTTCAGGGCTACTTAACTATCTTTACATGAAAATTGTTAGGATGCAATGTTTCTTTCCATTAGTTTCCAGCAACACATATATATGAAATTGTGTCATTTAGAAGCACCTGCAAAACTAAGCCCAAGAAACATTTATTGAGTAGAGTACTTTGTGCCAGGGACTATTCAAAGAACTAGAGAGAGAAAGGCAAATAAGAGATTGTTCTTGCCCTCAGGAAGCTTGCTCTGCTGGGAGACACATTTACCCCCTTAATCCAGACCCTGCATGGAAATACGTTTTCACACATTCTCCGCAGGGCTTTGGTGGAGAGCCCTTACCTGGGTTCTCTTGAACTGCCGTGGGGTTAATCCTTCAACAATAGGAAGCCTGGTTATCTATGAGTTTAGGTATCTCTTCTCCACCCTCATCCCTTCTCCTCCAGCTCACATGGAAGGGCACTGGGCCCAGACAACAACCTTTTCCTCAAATCTCTGCAAGATGGAAGAGCCTGTTAGCAGAGTCTGTCCCTGTCCCCGTGCATTTACTAGGACAGATTTCTTCTCTCAACACTGTATTTATTACTGGGGCGTGAAACACAAATCTGCAGATGCCTTTTCCATTTGCCTGTTGTTAAGAGCCTGCTCAATAATTTAGCTCTCTCTCCCTTAAGGACATTTGGTTTCTGTTGGCTGTTGCATAAGACGGTGCGGGATGAGTTCTGAGGTGTCTTGGATTCCTCCCACCCTCTCGCGTGCCTCCCTTGCCGTTGGCTCTTGCAAGAATTGGTTTGCAGCTGCAGGAGCAGCAGCTTCTTAACTCTTGGGCATCCACAACCCTACTGCTCTTTCACAGACATAGTACTGTTCTGTCTCCCCATTAGATTATCACAGTAAATTGATGGTTACTTAAAAAAAAAAAAAACTGTCACAATAGGAGACCAAACACTGGCAACAGATAAAACAAAAGGAGGCACCAAGCTCTTTAATTAAGGTTCATGAAGGCATGTGAATCCTAGCTCTTAGTTACCCTGCTGCGCCTCTGCCTGATTAGCGACAACGCATCTGCTCGGTTTCCTGGTATCCATCTGTACTGCTAGGGAGAAATGTATTCGGGTCACCCTGATTCTCAATAAGATGGCTCAAAGGCATCAGCTGTAGATAGACTAATGGTTATGCATGTTGACAGAGTGTTTCCTATGCTCCTTGCTGTGTCGACATGCAACATCACACCACCTTACACGTACCTGGGATTAACCCCTATCCACACAGACGGCCCAAATGAAATGCCCATGACTTTAGGATGACTCACTTTGCTGCTATAGTGTTTAAACCTGGAAATATACCTCAATCACATCTTTTCATAAACTCTACCTATGTATTCTGCAATGGCTCATGCCATAGAATTCCTCCTTTCTTCAATTAAAAGGACTCGGAGAATTGAGATCTTTCTGAACAACACAAGGGACTTTTCATTTCACTATGTCATGAATGTGCATCTGTGCATACAAGGATTCTTTCTCACCAAGACCAGGGCAGCCAAGACTGAAAGGACCACTAGTCAGAGTTGTTTGGGCAGAGCATGCTGTGCTATTAAAGTTATGTTTTCAGTGATTTTAGTTTTCCCAAAGAGCTTATTTGCCACATCTATAAAAATGTGTTAGCACTATGTGGATCCTAATATTCTTTACAAATACACTATTCTGTGATTCAATAACATAGATCACATAAACTCAGGTTCAAAGAATTTGAAACAGCTGAGCCGACCTCATACCCAAACTCAGAAATCTGGAACTTAGAAATATTTTCCTGGGCCTGCCTCGTGGTGTAGTGGTTAAGTTCTTGTGCTCTGCTTTGTCAGCCCGGGTTTTGCTGGTTCGAATCCTGGGCATAGACATGGCACCACTCATCAAGCCATGCTGTGGTGGCATCCCACATACAAAATAGAGGAAGGTTGGTACAGATGTTAGCTCAGGGCCAATCTTCCTCACCAAAAGTAAATAAATAAATAAATTTCCTAAAACTGGTGAAATCCAAATGAAGTCTGCAGTTTAGTTAATAGTAATGTATCAACGTTGGTTTCTTAAGTTTGACAAATGTACCATGATAACGTAAGATGTTAACATTAGAGGGAACTAGTGAGGGGTGTGTGAGAATTCTCTGTATTATCTTTGCAACTTTTCTATAAATCTAGAATTATTCCAAAATAAAACAATCATTTAAAAAATTTTAATATATATTTTCCTCACTTGGGTGTAAATAAAAGCAACATTTAATTTAAACTGGGTATTTACAAAGTAACATCGTGCTAGCCCTCTGATTTCAGAAACAACAAGGTCATAGAGAGACACGGGTTAGAATTTTGCTGCAGCTGTGAGTTTCATGCTGGTACTCATTAGACCATTGTCATTCCTTGAGTATTTTGCACTCCTTCCAATGTCACAGGAAGGGGCCTCAGCCTTTTAAGAACTTCCCATTCCTTTGGAGAGGAATTCCATATTGTATGTCTTGAACTATGAAGACAGTAATTGGTATAAAATCCTAGGGAAGAGAGAAACTGCAGGAAGAATTTTCCTCCTAGTCTGACCAAACCAGGAAGTTTAAGTGCAAAGCTTTATAAATTCCGAGAGCTTCTAGGCAAGCATGGACCAAGCATTGTTTTGTCACTGCATGCGAGATTTCCTTATCCTTTTTCACACTAGCACATCAATTAGGGTTAAATCTGGTGCAATTATCATTAGTCTGGCCCTTTCTTTTTTTCCCCACTTAAACACCTTGTAGAACTTGTAGTGGTAACTCCATAAGGGACTTAGAAATGGCCTGACCCATTCTACTCCTGAAGCCCAGGGGTGGGTTTCAAATTAAACAAGGACACACAGGCAGAAGTACTTTGAATAAATTGCGGCATAATTATAAGGTATAATTACTATTGATATCCTGACCAGCCACTTCGCCAAGATCACACAACTGCTTAGACCATGGAAGATTCTAAACTCCAAAGAGCCTGGCATGGGTCTTTGTAATTTAATTATGGACAGTCCTGAATCCCACACGAGGAAGTGTTTAATAAATAATCAACCCATTGCAATGTGTACTCTTTAATCCCAAGCCAGGAGAGAGGCTCGCTTTCCTCTTTGGAAAGAGCGAAGCCTGAAGAGAGAGGATTTGTTTACCAATTTGAAAACGGAGCAGAGAAAAGCTTGCCACTTATTCCTGGGGGAGAAGAATGGGACTGTTATAGGCTGCTGTGTTACATCAATTTAAAAGTAATTTTTCTGAATTAAGAGAAAATTGAGTGAGGAAAATGCTTCCTTTTGGAAATTTAATTCCCAACTGAGTATTTATATGCTGGTATTCTTCGCAAGTACATAAGCAGTAAGCTGCTGCATGTGCCAACAATATCAACTAGTACAGGAAAAGAGCCGTTTTTTAGACATTTTCCTCCCAGTCTTACCCTTCTCCCCTCACTCCATACTCCTCTTGATCCCACCAAAACCCAAGCCAACTCCTTTAAAAACAGGCGTAAAATAATCAAGTCCCGCGCTGAATATCAACAAAATCCATGGCCATGAATGGGAATGAAGAAGAACATTTCATTTCGTATTTAAAATGTTAAACTGGGTGCTTATAATTCCCCTGATTTAGCTTTTTTAATTAAAAAATTCAAGCTTTATTCAGAATTTGCATATTCATGCCTCTATAATGTGCACTGATTGCATTAAAGGCGGAGAAAAAGCATGTAAGTGCAGCACAAATATAGTTACTCATCAAGTGCACCATCTATGTATGCATAGATAAATATTTCCAAACAAATTAACATACACTCCAGCACAGGTGCCCTGGCCTCACAGCTCCCTCTATTTCAATCCTGCTTTTCCTTCCACCAAATTTCAAGAGCCGGAGCACCAGTTTAGAAATTTTATCATTCGGTGATCTATAGAATTAGTGGATCCCTTTGCCAAAGTCATTGATCAGTGACTAACTTTTTGACCAACAATAGTTAGGGAAAGGAACATTCAACTGCACTCTTTATTAAAAACCAAAAGTATCACTTCCATAATTCAGAAAAGACCTCCAATAGTTTGTAGTTGTTAGTCACAGGAAGGGGCAGTTCCCAGGCCTGAGAAGTGAATATCACTCACCAGGCAGGACAAACACTATTAATGGCCCACCAATAGCCAGTTGCCTCTGACTTTTTGCTTCCAGAATCATGATTTTGAAGCTGCAGTGTACCCAGCTCTCAGAAGTAGGCCATGTTTGTTTGTTTGTTTTGAGGAAGATTAGCCCTGAGCTAACATCTGCTGCCAATGTTCCTCTTTTTGCTGAGGAAGATTGGCCCTGAGGTAACATCCATGCCCATCTTCCTCTACTTCATATGTAGGACGCCTACCACAGCATGGCTTGACATGCGGTGTGTAGGTCTGCACCCCGGATCTGAACCAGTGAACCCCAGGCCGCCAAAGTGGAACGTTCAAACTTAACCGCTCGGCCACCAGTCCAGCCCCAGAGATAGGCTATGTTTTTTCTAAGCCAGAGGTTGGCAAACTACTCCTGGGCCAAATTCAGCCTGCCACCTGGTTTTATAAATAACATTTTGTTGCAACACAGACACACCCGCTCATTTACTTGTTGATGGCTTCTTTCACACGCTCCAAGGACAGATTTGAGTAGCTGCAACTGAGAAAAATACAGGCTGCAAAGCCTCAAACATTTAGGACCAGCCCCTTTACAGAAAACGTTTGCCAAGCCCTGGTCCAAGCCAAGACCAGCCAATTTCTCAGCCTTCCTTGCAGCTGGGAAGATGTCAGATTGTATACAGTAGGTGAGAAAAAAGATGTTACTGAGCGCTACTTTTGGATAACAGAATAGACGACAGACATATTCACTGAAATAAGAACCACGGAAGGGCATCAGATTTGAGGAGTAAAGTGCATGGAAGAAGATATAAGTTCAGGAGATCTGAATATATTATTTGAGGTACTGTGGAAAGTCAGGGAAACAGTGCAACATACAAGTATAGAACTCAGTAAAGAGGTCTAGACGAAGCCCTCTAAGGTCAATTGCTTCTTTAACTTTAATTCACGCAGACTCTTCTTGGATCTTATCCTCTGCAAACCATCATCTCCAATAAAATCCTCTTGACCATTGCCTCCTTCTTATAACTCTGACTTAACTTAGTTTCGACAGCACTAGCATTTCCTGGTTCTCTTCCTACCTCGCTCACAGCTCCTTCTATCTCCTTTGCCTGCCCACATTTTGTCCTTCATGCCCCAAATTAGGGAGTTCCTTCAGGGTTTATCATCAAGCTTTTTTGCTTCCTCAATATTCTCTCCCTGAGCATTCTCATCAGCCTCATAACCTTCAAGCAAATGACTCCCAAATTGACCTTTCTCTAGATCTTGACCCATAGTTACCTGTTACACATCCCCAAATACGTGCCATGTTGGCAACTCAAATTCTGTGTACCTAAAATATTTATTTATCTTCCCCCAACTAGAGAAAAGACACAGACCATGGAGCTGGAATTACTTGTTTTGAGACCTGGCTTTGAATCTTACTAGCTGTGTGAGAGTTAGCAAGTTTCTTTATTACTCTGAGCCTCCATTTCATCATTTCCATGTGCCTCAAAAGAGGTACCAAGTTCCATTCATGGGTGTACACTAGTAGAAACTGTTGATTTGGAATAAATGGTGGGAGAAACCTGGAAAAACTTAGAGGAGAAGATAATACTTGAGCTCGAACAGTGTGGGAAACTTGAGGAATCTATACATTCTTCTTCTGTAGTGCCCATCTGGTTTAAATTGAGTATATGCTTGGGTGGAGCATACTCTGACTTCTGGCCCCCTGTTGGGAAGGAGAGAAGATCTGAACACCGGTTTTGCTTTCATCCCCCACTCCCAGCTTCATTTCATACTTGCTTAGTTCCAACCTGGTTCCAGCTGCTGCTCTGGTCTCCACGGCCTGTGCTGATTGGTGTGTCTCTGACTCCCTTTATCCTCTGGCTATTTATCCTAAATCTGCGCTTCCAAGTCAGCTCAAATTTGATCTCAGGTTTGCATCTGCTTTTCTGAGGCTTTAACTTCTGTGATTTGAACAAAGAACAACCACCAACTGTAAATGAGCTTTACAAAAAGGCAGATGCTTTGAGTGGGTTTACGTCAAGTAAATGGGAGAATATAGGCAATACAACAGGAACAACTTTCAGGGGTTTCACTGAGGCAGCGGCCAGAAGGCTGCATTCGGGCCCTTCCTTGCTGTGGTACAGCTCCTGCTGGTCACCCTGAGATGCCAACAGAACATGCAATGGAGATGAAATTCTTTTGCCCTACTTCCACTTTCTCTACTACATTCCTATTTAGTGTTTGCTGGAAGATCAACTTTGAGCCTTCACGCTGGACCTGAGATGAATCCCTTACCAAAGAATGCATTTTCCGACTTCATAAGCACCCAAAGGCCAGATTCAGAATGCCTTAGTCATCTCCCTTCTAAAATCTTTTCAAGGGGGCTATCATTCCAGAGACCTACAATGTGGTCTATCTATTCCTACTCATCAAGAACATGAGAAAGCAAACTGGATACGAGAAAGAAAAAATAAGTGATTTCCAAGGATATGTAGTCCAAGAAATAGAAAGTAAAGATGGAATTCCTTGTCTCTCTCTCAACTGTTGCTTTAGGACTGGGAGGTGCCCAGGAAGACCGAGTTACCACAGAAGCCACACTCCTCTACCAGAGTCTAGGGGCAGAGTTCTTTCTTTGTAGTGATAACTAGATAGTTCTGCCAGCTAGTGTGGAACCACAGGCCTGGTATTTGAACAGGAAGTGAGGCCAATCCTAAATAAAATCAAACTGTGAAGAAAGGAGAATTAAAATAAAAATTGAAGGGCTGGCCCTGTGGCTGAATGGTTAAGTTCACGCGCTCCGCTTTGGCGGCCCAGGGTTTCGCCGGTTCAGACCCTGGGCCTGGACATGGCACTGCTCATCAGGCCATGCTGAGGTGGCGTCCCACATGTCACAACTAGAAGGACCCACAACTAGAATATACAACTATGTACTGGGGGGCTTTGGGAGAAGAAGGAAAAAAAACGAAGATCGGCAACAGATGTTAGCTCAGGTGCCAATCTTTAAAAAATAAAAAAATAAAATAAAAATTGACAGCATAGTTCACAGAGCCAGTGCATGGCTCAGCTGCCTGAAAGTTGCTGCCATCATACACCTTGGACATGAGATATGAAAAATTGTCTTGCTAGCTATTGGCTGAGGAGGTTGTGAGATGCACGTTTGTCTGCACTTTGTCACACCTATGACACTGGGAAGGTGAGGGGCTGGTGAGAACGTTGACAAGCTGCTAAGTTTCTTTGGAAACAGCATGTAAAGGCTGCCAGGAATGCAGGAAGCTTAATGTTCTAATTCAAAAGCTCTACCCACCATGCTGTATAATGACAGCAATACGATTTTAAAACAACTATTTCAGAAGGACATTGGATTAAGAATCCGGAGCTCTGAGCTCGAGCCCTGCCTCTGCTAACTTGTTGTATAACCTTGACCAAGGCTTCACTTCTCCAGGTCTGTGTGTTTCAAAGGGTAGTTTCTGCTTGGAGGGAAGAGAATGGAAGTCGGGGGGAGATTGGGGAGAAGGTGGCAGGGAGAGATGAGACTTGGTTCCTGGGTTCCTGGGCCTAGGTTGGGCAGGCCTGGGGCCCAGAGAACAGAGAAATGCAGAACAGGACTTAGCCAACACTGCTCCAAAGAGGTTTTAGCTTATCGCCCACCATCTTGGCTGAAACATTTCCATCAGCAGTGACTTGAATAGCAGCTTTCTAAAAGACAGGTCCAAGTCCTAAGCACGAGAACCTGTGAATGGGATCTTATTTGGAAGAAAGGTTTTTGCAGATGTAATTAAGGATCTCAAGATGAGGTCATCCCGGATTTAGGGTGGGCCCTAAATCCAATGACAGGTGTTCTTAGAAAAGCAGAGGGAGGCTTGAGAGGTTCAGACACACAGGGGAGAAGGCCACGTGAAGACAGAGGCAGAGACTGGAGTTCTGTAGCCCCAAATCGAAGAGCGCCTGGAGCCACTAGAAGCTGGAAGAGGCATGAAGAATTGACCCCTAGAGACTTCTGAGGGAGTATGGCCCTGCCAACACCTTGATTTCAGACTTCTGGCCACCAACACTGAGAGAAACTAGGTTTTATTGTTTTAAGCAACACAATTTTGGGTAATTTGTTACAGGAGCCCTAGGAAACTAATACAACATCCTTGTGAATGTGACAGTCTAGCATCTCTTTAAAAATAATCCCTTTCTCCCCTTGGGGTCTCAAAGACGTTCATTTCAACCAGCTTTGAGGCCCGATTTAAACATAGCAGGGAGTAGGAATATGTCTCTCTAACCCTGTCAAACACTATGCTATTCCCAGAGCGAAGAGTACTTGCTACTTTAGTCCAACTCTGAGATGAACAGCAAAGTGGCAGAGGTGATGGAAGCTATTTGATGATGTTGCCAGGAGAAGACAGTTTTTCCACAAGCACTTCCTGTGAGGAGACAAAAGAGATGCTGACAGGACAGGAAAGGCCAACAATGAGTTTTGGGCACTGGCTCATTTTTGGTGTGAGTGTTTCTTCATTTGAGAGCGTGGTTCTCAGCCAGCACAGGCCCATATAAGCTGTGTGTTATGTGATTATGAACTACCACTTCATGACTAATTATAAAGATGCTCTAGTTCTCCTTATATGCCAGCGATACTACCCATCCTTCACGTGCATGTGCAGTTCATTCTCAAGTCTCATTCATGCCTTGATTCATTAACACAGCAAATATTTTCTGAGCCCCGACGGTTACTCCCACCTAAGTGTAGGTGACCACCCCACACTCTCATCCAATTTCTCTTGTGACCCATGACATGATTTTCAAAGCAATGGCAGGTATGTGGCAGGAGGTAGGGGGAATGGTGTGGCCCTAGTATAATTTGAAGCTAACCCAAGGAGAGAGAGAAACTACAGAACAAAATCATAATAATGATACTCCAATTTCTCAAGAAAGCTGAGATGATTCCTGATTTAAAATACCCACTAGGTTTTCATTACTGAATTCACCACCTATGTGTGCCAGGACCAAGAGTACTGCATGGACCTTCGAAGGTAGAACAATTTTTTTTTAAGTTTTTAGCACTGAGAGGAATCAAATTGCTTCACAATTTAAGTGAGCTTGAGTGGTTTAAGAAAAGGGAACTAGAGAAATACTCCAGGAGGCATTCTCCTTCACTAGAAACGAGTTATTACAACCTTGACTGCACATTTCAGTTTCGATGAGTTAGTTTTTGTTATTTTCATTTGTGGTAAAATCTGTATAAAATTTACCATCTTAACCATTTTTAAGTGTACAGTTCTGTAGAGGTAAGTATATTCACATTGCTCTACAACCAATCTCCAGAACTTTTCCATCTAGCAAAACTGAGACTCTGTACCCATTAAACAACTCCCCATTCTCCCCTCTTCCTCTGGGAACCACCCTCCTACTTCTGTCTCTGTGAATTTGATGACTCTAGAGACCTCATGTAGGTGGAATCACACAGTATTTGTCTTTTTGTGACTGGCTTAGCATAATGTCCTAAAGGACATAATAACCTTGATAAAATGCTTAATGTCTCTTAGCATAGCGACCTCAAGATTCATCCATTTTGTAACGTGTCCGAATTTCCTTCCTTTTTAAGGATGAATAATATTCCATTGTGGTAACATTTTGTTTATCTATTTATCCATTGACGGACATTTGGGTTGCATCCACCTTTGGGTGTGCTAATGATGCGTTAAATGTTTAATTCTTCTTTTGTGGGTAAAATGTTCCTTGTGCTTTTCTTTGCATATTTTCATAGCTTGTTCAGAACTAAAATACACCATGTAATTGTTAGCTACGAATGACCTTGAAGAGGTTCCTGGCGATGTAAACCAGTCCTTCTCAAGGGGCTCCTCTGCCATCCCCTTTCAGCCAGAGCTTCTTCCAAGGGAACTCCACTGCACATTGATGAGACAATTTCTAGCAGTTGTATTCCTGTTTGATCACGAAAAATGTATGTGGCCTCTGCTTCTTTACCAAAGGGTCTTGTTATTTACACACCATAAGTGAAATTGATTTCCATCTTTTTTGTGTGTGTGTGAGGAAGATTGGCCCTGAGCTAACATCTGGTGCCAATCTTCCTCTTTTTTTTTCTCCTCAAAGCCCCAGTACATAGTTGTATAACTAGGTGTAAGTCATTCTAGTTCTTCTATATGGGACGCCATCACAGCATGGCTTGAGGAGCTTTGTGTAATTCTGCACCCAGGATCCGAACTGGCAAACCCCCGGGCGCCGAAGTGGAGTGTGCAAACTTACCCACTATGCCACTAGCCCAGCCCCAATTTCCATCTTCTATTCGCAGAATTTACATCTCCTGTGGCAAATACCACAGTATCCTGAGACATTGTTCCCTGGAACTTTCAACCCCTCGGGTCATTCTAATGGATTTTGAATGGCATGTCCCTTCTGGTACATTCTATAAGAGGAAGGCTATATTCTCCATCCTTGAATTCCAAATGAGGTCCTCTGCAACCTCAGCCCAACCTGAAATAGAAATGTGGGGGTCCACATTTCCCCCAAACATGTTCCACAGATCTTATGAGCATAAAAAGCTGAATGATTTCCTGCCATGTTGATTTTTAAGGATGGTCCTTAATTTCTGTTGAAAGGGTAAAGCCCATTTTTACGCCAGGCAGGTGGTCCCAGGCCAGACAGCATCTGAGATCAATCACTCCATTGCAGAGACCAGGGAGAACACAGAGGCCACCATGGGAATATAGGGAACAGATCCTTCTCTGTCACCCCAGTCCTCCCTAGATCTTCTTCGATGTCACATTCAGAAAGAGCAAGCGGAGACTCTTATCAAAGACTGATAACTTATCTGTGTCATCAACGAGGTTCCCACTCTGCAATTACTTGATGTGTGACCTTGGCCTCATCACATAGCCTCTCGGTGCCTCAGTTTCCTCATTTGTCATAAGGGGTTAATAGTGATACATCATTCTGTTATGATTGTTAAATGAGCTGAAATTTGTAAAATGCTTAGAAGAGTGTCTTGAACATAGTTAACTCCCAATACACGTTAGCTATCATATCATTAGTACTAGATTACTAGTTTGGCTGGATTAGAGCCATTTTCCTATCCTTTCCTCTCTCACTCCCTTTCCTTCACCAATTGCCCATTGAAGGGGGAGACTTCTAAGGAAGAGCAAATTATTTAACAGAAAAATAAAGAACCTGCATTTCCTTTGTAAGTGAAAAGTGCAAATCACACTACATCAGGTTCAGTTAAGGGCAGCGTTGACATAGAACAGAAATGGGAATGTCTTAGTTTGTTCAGGCTGATATAACAAAATGCCACAGACTGCATGGCTTATAAACAACAGAAATTTATTTCTCACAGTTCTGGAGGCTAGGAAGTCCAAGATCAGGGTGCCTGCATCACCGTGTTCTGGTGAGAGCCCTCTTCCTGGTTCATAGCCGGATCCTTCTCGCTGTGTTCTCACATGGTGGAAAGGGCTAGGGAGCTCTGTGAGATCTTTTTAATAAGAGCACTAATCCCAAAGTGACATCTCTGAGATGACAGAATAGGAGACCCCAGCCTCTGTCTCCCCACAACGATCAACAATTAGGCAGCTACCCATGAACAAAAACAGCTCTGGGAGAGCTCTAGAGTCCACTGAAGGAACTTCCACCACACATGGATGCAAACAAACTTGAGAATAACCACACAAAAAGAGAAGGAAGAACAGCTTGATTTTGCTTGTATCATCCCATCCCCCAAGCCAGCACTGCTCAGTGCCAAGAGGGAACTCCCCAGCTGGAAAGAGTTCTCTTGAACTACCAGCTTCCCCAACCTTTTAGTGCACCCGCTTCAGTTTCACCCCACCCACACACCAGCCAAGCTGAGATGTATACAGTTAGAAACAAAGAAGATAAGTAGGGACTACTATTATCAGCCACACAACAGGAGTGCCCTTAGTTCCCAGTGACCTGCTCTGCAGACAACCCCAGCAGGTTTGCCACTGAAAAAAACAATGGCCCAGCACAGCCACTGCAAAGCCCCCACCCGTGGCGGATTTCACTCTTTTCCACCTCACAGGTATTTGTGTTCACTCACATCAGCTGCCTCAGTCCCTCCTCGCTCCCCACCATCCCTCCTGCCCCAACAGAGCTGGTGCAGACCAGCAGCCAGCCCAACCCTCTGCAGCTGCACAAGTGCAAGATGGTAGCCTAGATCCCCATGGTTGACGTCCTCCATCACGTGCATGCTCAGGCTAGCCCCTCCAGCTGTGCACTTGCATGGCGCCAGCCTAACACCCATCACCAGCCTCTACTGTGGCATGCTTACCTATGGCAAGATCTTACAGCCATGGACATCCACGCCAATAGTCAAGGCCCCCATGGTTGCTTGTGGGCCTGGATTCAGTCCTATCTTCTTTGCTAGCCTGCACCACTGGGCTCAATTGCAACTAGACCCTCCTGTCTATCCACATGCATACCCCCAGCCTAAACTCTGTCACTAGCCTCCACTGCCATGTGTATAGCCAAGGAGAGACTGTGCAGCCACAGGAGGGCACACCAACAGCCAGGGCCCCTGCAGCTACTTGTGGGCCTAGTTCTGGCCTTGTCTCTTGTCATTGGCCTGCACCATTGGGATTACCTCCAGATAGTCCCTCCAGCTGTGCACCTGCATGCCCCCGACCTGACTCCCAACACCAGCCTCCAGTGCTGTGTTACTATGGTGAAAACCAGCAGCCACAGAAGTGTACACTACTGTGCACTAGCACCAGGGTCCCCATAGCTGTAGTGTGCCTGCAGTAGGCCCTGGCTCTCACAGCCTGCCCTGGGCCCCACCACTATGTGTGTGTTTACAACTGGCCTGTGACACTACAGAGATACCGATAGCTGTCTTTCATAACCAAGTGTGTGCACACCACCAGCTCCAGCCACCACTGCTGCGTGCCTTGATCCCTGGAGGTGCTGCAGAGGACCAAGGAGCTGATGCAGCCTCTGTGGACACCCCACAGCACTCACCAAAAACCACATAGTTGTTAATGCTGTGAACCACAGTGGTCTGAGCCGATGAGTATTCATACCTTCCTGGACCCAGAGCCACCACATGCTCCTCTACTTGAGGCCCTGCACCACTAGAACTGGGATCAACAGCACACTCCAGCATGCCACCACCCTCAGGTGACAGTCTTTCCTTACTGAAGTCAGTCCATAAAGTCTGGAAGAGATGACTATATCTTCACATGTGCAGACACTTATTCAAGTCTAAGAATCACAAAGGAACAAGGAAACATTACTTAACCAAATGAACAAAGTAAACTTCCAGTAACTGACCCCAGAGAAATGGAAATACAGGAAAAATTGCCCAAGAAATAATTCAAAGTAATTGTTCTAAAAGGGCTCAGAAGTCTGCAAGAGAGCACAGATAAACAATTTAATGAAATCAGTAAAACAATACGAGAACAAAATGAGAAGTTCAACAAAGAGGTAGAAAACATAAAAAAGAGCCAAACAGAAAATTTCAAGTCGCAGAATACACTGACTAAACTGAAGAATTCAATAGAGAGCTTCAACAACAGATTATACCAAGCAGGAGAAAAAATCAGCAGGCTCAGAGACAAATCAATTGAAATTCTCCAGTCAGAGAAGCAAAAAGGAAAATGAACAAAAAGGACTGAAGAAAGTCTATGGGACTTATGAG